>NC_041383.1:659457624-659480332 GCF_002162155.2 Triticum dicoccoides | reverse complement strand
GGGGGGGGGTTAAAATAAAGATGACCCTTGAGTCTGCAGAACCCAAGGGAAAAAGGCTTAGGTAGGCAAATGGTAAAACCAAGGTTGGGCCTTGCTAGAGGAGTTTTATTCAAAGCGAACTGTCAAGGGGGTCCCATAAATCACCCAACCGCGTAAGGAACGCAAAATCCGGGAACATAACACCGGTATGACGGAAACTAGGGCGGCAAGAGTGGAACAAAACACCAGGCATAAGGCCGAGTCTTCCACCCTTTACCAAATATATAGATGCATTAATTAAATAAGAGATATTGTGATATCCCAACATAATCCTGTCCATCATGAAGCAATCTTCAACTTCACCTGCAACTAACAACGCTATAAGAGGGGCTGAGCCAAAGCAGTAACATAGCCAAACAACGGTTTGCTAGGAAGGGTGAAAAGGTTAGAGGCTGACATGGCAATATGGGAGGCATGGTAAACAAGTGATAGGTAGCACAGCATAGCGATAGAACGAAGCGACTAGCAAGCAAAGATAGAAGTGATATCGAGGGTAATGGTCATCTTGCCTGAAATCCTGCAAGGAAGAAGAACGAGTCCATGAAGAAGACAAACAAACATAGTCGAACGAATCCTCACAACTCCGAAATGAAACCGAAGCTAACGCGAGAAGCAAACCGGAAAGAAGCAAGCAACATGGTAAACACACAAGGATAAACATGGCATGATGCACAATCAAGTATGATGCATGTCCGGTTTAATGAGGCAAGGCATGGCAATATGCAACCGAACGATACTACAAATTAAGTGGAGCTCAATATGCAACGAGTTGCATATTGACGAAACACCACATGCAAGTATTTAGTTCACTCTCGTTTATGTACCCAACAATATTAAATGTTATTAAACATGGAAGAGGTGAAGCATAAGCAAACCACCTATTTAGGCAAGTTTAAATGAGGCCGGAAACAACAAACAACAATTCCGGAAAAACCCCATATGTCATTTAGCAATTTAATGCAACAACAAGTCTTAAACATTTTAATTGTTGTTATCATGATGCGGATGACATATGCAAGTTTATGCAATTTTTATGAAAACGTTAACATGAGCATGATATGAGGCATTTGGTCACCATGGCGGAACAAAATGGGTGCCACAGCAACGAATCCGAAAATGATGCCACGACAACATATCGGTTCCGGTAGCTCACGGAGATACCGGTGCAAAAGGAAGTGGGCGTGAACGAGTCATGCAAGATGGTGGGGTGATCCCGGATTCTGGGTTCCCACGGGACGGCGGCATGGCAAACGAGGAACGTGCAAAGACAAACGGGCACGGTGCAAACACGAGCATCTCATACAACACACATTCATACACGGGCGGTCGTCTCGTCGTTATACCTTTGAAGCATGCGTTTTCGGAGCGGAACAAGTTCCATGCGGTGTAGATGGAAGTAGACGTTCTCGTAGCGGTCGTAGAGGAAGTAGTTGTACACGTTCGTCTCGGAGAGGTACTTGACGAATCCAACATCTTCGGGGCGACGGTAGTGGTTCACGGACGTCATGGGAAGTAGTGGAAGTAGTTGCACACGGCGACGGTAGTTGTACACCATTGGAGACGTACATGTTCCGTAGATGAACTTGGCGTAATCATGCGGTAGTCGAACTTGGCGCTCGTGGTACACGGGTCTTCGGGCGACGGTAGTGCAAGGCGGCCTTACTAGCCTTGGCAGAAAACAAGGCGTGCACAGGAGGCGAACGGCTCCATGTCATGCGTGGCTGTGCAGATTTGGGCCACGAGGTGAGGCCGAAGGAGCTGGCGAAGGCGGCTGGTCAACGCTCTCGAGGACGAGCGTTGCTGCTCAATTTCCATGTGCACGGGACACACAAAGGGAAACAGCGAGCGTCGTGCTCGTTCCCGAACAGAGGACGTCGGAGAGGGACTTGGCGCGGGGCGGCTGTAGCTTGCAGAGGAGGTCGAGGCAGTCGGCCGCCAGGGAGACGAAGGCAAGCTTGATGACGAGCAGCCATGGCCGCTGGCGCACGAGGAAGAGAAGAAGGAGGCGAGGTAGCATAAGGGCGGCGAAGGCGTTTGGGCGAGGAGCTCCTGGTTCATGGCGGCAGAGGAGCTCCAGCAGGGCTGAGGCGGCGGCAGGGGAAGACCCCGGTGAAGCGCAGCCTGATCCAGTGACGGCGGCGGGCTCCGGTGGCTGGCTGGTGGCGCGGAGGCGACAAGGAGGGGGCCACGGGTGAGGGAGGAGGCTGGGCGAGGCAGATACGACGGGGAGGCGAGGGACCGAGAGGAGCGGCTCGGGTGGAAGGGTCAAGGTGATGGGAGGAGCGGGCGGTGCGCGAGGGGATCGGGGCGAAGCCCTTCCTGGCGCTAGCAGCGGGCGAGCGTTGGCGGCGCTGGAGGAGGAACGAGGGGATCGAGCGAGTTGCGTGGGGGCTGGATCGGTTGGGGCTAGGGTTAACAGGGCAGCGACTGGGCCTTGAAGGTTAGATGGGCTGGCCTGGGCTGCGGATGGGCCTAGATGGCATGCTGGGTTGCTGGGCTCTCCTCTCCCTCTCTCTTATTTTCCAAAACAGAAAATAACAAAGAAGAAAAGAAGAAGGAAGGAGGTGTCGGGGAAGAAGTTGGACACGTGGATAATTTTCCCGGACTCGCAAAAATGAGTTTGATCCAAGAAAATAGAAAAGGCCAAGGTTGAAAGATGTAAATTCAAACTCATTTGAATTTAATTCAAATGGGTTTGAACTAGGACTTGGTTTTTGAAGTGTCCAAAAATGTTGAGATTTTTGGTGGAGCTCCGGAAAATGATAAAAGAATTATTGGCAAGGTTAGAGAGTCAAAACTTGAAGAAGACAAGGCCAAGGGATTTAATATGCAAGTGGGTTCATGGGTGATTCCAAAACAATGGAATATTTTATAATATCTCCCTAAATATCGGGAGGGTATGTTTTAAAGAGAACCCACCATGTGAGTTTCCTCAATTTAAATGGATCGAAGATCCATACAGTTTATTTAGTTGAGTTGGAAAGATTAAAGACATAATGACGTGATGCCATGCACATGATGCAATGAAGAATGCAACAAGCAAAAACAAATCACACAACGAATCTCGGAAACCCTGGAAGGCATCTGAAGCTTTGGTCTTGGGGCGTCACAACACTCCACCACTACGAGAGGATCTCGTCCCGAGATCTAGGATGGCACCGGAGAGAAACGGAAGAGGAAGATAAGAGGTAAAACTAAGTTGCTTCTTTGACAAACGAGTGAAACCAATGAAACTTGAGAGGTTGAAAAGTTGAAAGAAAGAACACAATAGAGTTGAACACAATTGAGAGCACTGCGATAGAAAATAGAAACAAGGAACACCATGTGAACCTTGGGGGTTGCAAAGCTATGAATGACGAGTACAATGGACAAGAAGGAATTGAAATCACTTTGGTTGAAACGAGATAAATAAGGAACAAGTAAGAACAAATTCGGACAACACTCCGGTTGAAAAGAGATGCAAGACTTGATAAGATGAAAAGAACTTGAAGAGGTGACACAACACTTCGGTTAATTGGATAAGCCCGAAAAGAACACGATCCTCACAATTCGCGATGATGAGTGAAGAGAGCAACATCACAATGCCTCCGGAAGAAAGAATAGAAGATAGATCATTGGAATAACAGAATGGAGAAGAAAAATGCCAACTTCTGCCACAAAAGAACATGGAAAGCACCCTTCCAAGAAGGTTATAACAGAGTTGTTGGGAAAAAACAACAACAAATGAATAAGCTTGTTGTGGGCTTATGGAAAACATCTCAAAACTATGAGGTGACAACCGACCACTAACTGAAACAATTGCTTGCTTGAGATCAACAAAGAGATGAAAACTGCTTCGCCGAGAGGATAGGAGAAAACTTGGATCATTGATAAGCACCACAAAGAGCAACATTCCTTAGGGAAGGCTTTAGGTGAAATATGACACAAGATAACTCCAACGAAGAGATTAATGGATTTAAAATACCTCATGCTTGACAACATGTGAGTCATGAAACATGAAGAGAAATTGTCAAGGATGACATAACACCATCTCGAAAGATAAGATAGAAGGAATTGCACTTCAGAATGCAAGAAGAAGAATACTTGAACTCCACGGAACAAAACATGTGTTGAGCACCATGTTTATTTTTAGAGTGTAGCTTGGCGGGTCATAACTTCAAGAGAAATCTTGAAGAACAATTCGAGATTGAAAGGAATCCTTGGTGAACCACCATGTTGAGCCTCCATGAAGAACTCTGGTAATAAAAGGATGATAGAAAGAAAGAGAATTTGAAAACACAAGGTGAAGCCTTGCGATGATTTAGATGGAGCTTCGCGACAAGATAATGCGGAAAAACTTGGAACACCAGAAAGAAAGATGAATAACTTGGAACTGAGAATTACTTCTTGGTGAGCAAACTCCGGAAAAAGGAATTAGTCACCTAGAGGAAATAAGAATAAGATTTATTGTATGCTTATCCTTCATCAAATTAAATTGATGACAAGCAATGGATTTGGCATACTACCTATTCTCGCAGAAAGAATTAAGAGAGATATAGCGTAAACTTGAGAAGGTCTTCAACAAAAGAACGAATGAATTGATACGATAACGAAGGAAGAGAAATCTTGAACGAACCACCGTAAGAATTGAAAATGAAAGTAGTGAAGGCACAATTCGCCGGGAAGATTTGGAAAACGAATGAAGATACTTGAGGGGATTTAGATACATGAGAACGAAGAGATCATGAACTGATTAGAGGATATTTGGACGATGCACCGGTAAGATTTGGAGAACAAGAGCTGAAGGCTGAGAATGAAGAATTATGACATGATGGCCTTCGGAGGAAAAGAAATGGAAATAACTCATGAAATGCTCCGGATGGGTGAAAAGAATTCTCATAATCGAACGCAATTATGAGAGGATGGTATAAAGCTAGAACCATGAATCTCTGGAAGAACGGGTAAGGATTTAAGAGGAACTCTTCTTCGGTCTTCAAAATTCGAGAATGACAACGAGAAACACCACCATGAATTTTTGATATGCTCCGGGAGAATGAAAAACACAGAGGTTGAGCCAACAATGAAAAATAATTTGAAAGCGATCTTGGAAAACATCTGACTGATGAAATTCATTCTTACATCAAACTTGGAAATGAATTTGAGAACGACTCCTGGAAAAATTAGAAGAGTCAGGTAAGATCCCGGGAAAAGACCTGTGGGTTAGGGCCCACTCAAGAGAAACACCGTTGAACGATTGTTTGAAAGGGGGGATTGCGCCAGTTGAATTAAATGGCTTGAATGACATAATAATCTCCAAATAGCTTGAACGGATCTTGAATGAAAAGACGAGCCTTGGATAAGAAATTCACATGGGAAGATATGTGAAACAAAAGGAAGAGATATGATCAACACCGAAGCTTGAAATTAATCCACCGAAGAAGAAAAGAGACGAAGAATGATAAACTTGAAGCTCCGTTAGTATCTTCCTGAGAATCACCGGATAAGAACATTGACGGAAAAGAATGGAGAGACTTCTCATCAATAAAAGGATACTTGATTAAGAAATCTGAGTCCTCAAAGAAAAAGGGTGGGAGGGCAGGAAAAACAAAGGCAACTTGGGGCAGATGGAATGGATGCCATTGAGAAAACTTAGAATTGATCTTGCGAATGTTGAAATGTTTGGATCCACTTGAAGAGAAGCACACCGGTCAGAAAGAATTGACATGACAATCTCGATGATGAAGAAGGATTAGTATTCACATAACAATATGAGAACACCATTTAGGGAAGGTATGGATTCAACATTTGACTTTGAAGCAACTCGAATACCACAAATAAAACAAAACAAAGGATTTGGCTTGCAGAATAAGGCGGAACAAACATATGATAGAGATTTCATCCGAAGTTTTCGTGGTGGGGCCCACACGGGCTCGAGTGTACAGCACCATCATGTACAAGGCAGTGCACATGACATACGAAGTGTCCCCGAACCAGCATAGCCAAGGGTTTTTTAAGACACAACAAGACCACTGTAAAAACGACCGTGGAAAGGCGGACCACTAGACGTCGAACCCCAATCTCATAACATGCATCTGTCGGAAAGAAGAAAAACTAGAGCTACTTGAATTCCCACCTATAAAACTCCTGAAACTTTCTGGTTATGCAATCTGGTGTTGGGGATATAGGGGAAGAAATATATATCTCACCCAAAACTAACAATCCCTACATCCAAGCTGTATCCATCCGTCAACACATAACCAAGAAAACTCCAGAAATCGTGTACCTCAACCTTCGAAAAGCATCCGTTATACGAGTTATGGCAATACTCCCGAACTCCCGCCCCAGTACTGGGTGGCGTCGAGGTTATCACAACTGCATAAAAGAGATTTTCGATGTCGGCAAAACTCAGGTATTCCAGAACTGCAACGATAGAATTGTGACGATAACACCTCGGAGCTCAACTCCCCGGGTCAATGCCACATAATACACAAGAGGCACCAAGAACAATGTTCTCTTCACAAAACCATCGGAACGATTCCAAGATACCCGCGTGATCCTAAAAAAAATTTAGTGAAATTTGAGGAGAGGAAAGTCAAAACATCTACATTAGGAGACCTCACCAGAGTGACGAAGGGATTGAGGAGTAAAAAGAATCCTACTCTCCAATATATATAATCCTAAGACTCAAAACATTTTTGTTCTAGACTCAACAACGCCAGCAAACAATCAAGCAGGGGGCTCCCAAGTCAGGGATGGCTCTGATTACCAACTTGTAACACCCACGATGCGGCTATATCTCCCACGTGTCGAAGCACGACTTAGAGGCATAACCGCATGGTGGTTTTGTCGCAAGAAGGGTCATCTTCACACAATCCCATGTAATGAATAAGAATGGGATAAAGAGTTGGCTTACAATCGCCACTTCACACAATGAACAAATAAATCATACATCACTCAGAGTACACACATAAGTCCGACAAGGGACGAAGCCAAAAGAAAAGAAGATAACCCAACTGCTAGATCCCCGATCGTCCCAACTGGGCTCCACTACTGATCAACATGAGACGAAACATAGCAACAACTAAGATCTTCGTTGAGCTCCCATCTGAGCTTGGTTGCATCATCTGCACTGGTATCATCGGCACCTGCAACTGTTGTGATAGTATCTGGTGAGTCACGAGGACTCAGCAATCTCAAAACCCGTGAGATCAAGACTATTTAAGCTTATGGGAAAGGAAGGGGTAAAGTGGTGAGGTTGCAGCAGCGACTAAGCATATATGGTGGCTGACATACGCAAATAAGAGCGAGAAGAGAGCAAACGGAACGGTCGTGAAGCTAGCAATGATCAAGAAGTGATCCTGAACTCCTACTTACGTCAAACATAACCCAAAACCGTGTTCACTTCCCGGACTCCGCCGAAAAGAGACCATCACGGCTACACACGCTGTTGATGTATTTTAAAGAGATCAAGTGTCAAGTTATCTACAACCGGACATTAACAAATTCCCATCTGCCTATAACCGCAGGCACGGCTTTCGAAAGATTATACCCTGCAGGGGTGTCCCAACTTAGCCCATCACAAGCTCTCACGGTCAACGAAGGATATTCCTTCTCCCAGGAAGACCCGATCAGACTCGGAATCCCGGTTCGCAAGACATTTCGACAATGGTAAAACAAGACCAGCAAAGCCGCCCGATGTGCCGACAAATCCCGATAGGAGCTGCACATATCTCGTTCTCAGGGCAACACCGGATGACACTAGCTACGAGTAAAACCAACCCTCAAGTTGCCCCGAGGTGGCCCCGCATGCAGCTCAGTTCAGACCAACACTCGAAGGAGCACTGACCCGGGGGGGGGTTAAAATAAAGATGACCCTTGAGTCTGCAGAACCCAAGGGAAAAAGGCTTAGGTAGGCAAATGGTAAAACCAAGGTTGGGCCTTGCTAGAGGAGTTTTATTCAAAGCGAACTGTCAAGGGGGTCCCATAAATCACCCAACCGCGTAAGGAACGCAAAATCCGGGAACATAACACCGGTATGACGGAAACTAGGGCGGCAAGAGTGGAACAAAACACCAGGCATAAGGCCGAGTCTTCCACCCTTTACCAAATATATAGATGCATTAATTAAATAAGAGATATTGTGATATCCCAACATAATCCTGTCCATCATGAAGCAATCTTCAACTTCACCTGCAACTAACAACGCTATAAGAGGGGCTGAGCCAAAGCGGTAACATAGCCAAACAACGGTTTGCTAGGAAGGGTGAAAAGGTTAGAGGCTGACATGGCAATATGGGAGGCATGGTAAACAAGTGATTGGTAGCACAGCATAGCGATAGAACGAAGCGACTAGCAAGCAAAGATAGAAGTGATATCGAGGGTAATGGTCATCTTGCCTGAAATCCTGCAAGGAAGAAGAACGAGTCCATGAAGAAGACAAACAAACATAGTCGAACGAATCCTCACAACTCCGAAACGAAACCGAAGCTAACGCGAGAAGCAAACCGGAAAGAAGCAAGCAACATGGTAAACACACAAGCATAAACATGGCATGATGCACAATCAAGTATGATGCATGTCCGGTTTAATGAGGCAAGGCATGGCAATATGCAACCGAACGATACTACAAATTAAGTGGAGCTCAATATGCAACGAGTTGCATATTGACGAAACACCACATGCAAGTATTTAGTTCACTCTCGTTTATGTACCCAACAATATTAAATGTTATTAAACATGGAAGAGGTGAAGCATAAGCAAACCACCTATTTAGGCAAGTTTAAATGAGGCCGGAAACAACAAACAACAATTCCAGAAAAACCCCATATGTCATTTAGCAATTTAATGCAACAACAAGTCTTAAACATTTTAATTGTTGTTATCATGATGCGGATGACATATGCAAGTTTATGCAATTTTTATGAAAATGTTAACATGAGCATGATACGAGGCATTTGGTCACCATGGCGGAACAAAATGGGTGCCACAGCAACGAATCCGAAAATGATGCCACGACAACATATCGGTTCCGGTAGCTCACGGAGATACCGGTGCAAAAGGAAGTGGGCGTGAACGAGTCATGCAAGATGGTGGGGTGATCCCGGATTCCGGGTTCCCACGGGACGGCGGCATGGCAAACGAGGAACGTGCAAAGACAAACGGGCACGGTGCAAACACGAGCATCTCATACAACACACATTCATACACGGGCGGTCGTCTCGTCGTTATACCTTTGAAGCGTGCCTTTTCGGAGCGGAACGAGTTCGATGCGTTGTAGATGGAAGTAGACGTTCTCGTAGCGGTCGTAGAGGAAGTAGTTGTACACGTTCGTCTCAGAGAGGTACTTGACGAATCCAACATCTTCGGGGCGACGGTAGTGGTTCACGGACATCGTGGGAAGTAGTGGAAGTAGTTGCACACGGCGACGGTTGTGGTACACCATTGGAGACACACATGTTCCGTAGATGAACTTGGCGTAACCGTGTGGTAGTCGAACTTGGCGCTCGTGGTACACGGGTCTTCGGGCGACGGTAGTGCAAGGCGGCCTTACTAGCCTTGGCAGAAAACAAGGCGTGCACAGGAGGCGAACGGCTCCATGTCATGCGTGGCTGTGCAGATTTGGGCCACGAGGTGAGGCCGAAGAAGCTGGCGAAGGCGGCTGGTCAACGCTCTCGAGGACGAGCATTGCTGCTCGATTTCCAGGTGCACGGGACACACAAAGGGAAACGACGAGCGTCGTGCTCGTTCCCGAACAGAGGACGTCGTAGAGGGACTTGGCGCGGGGCGGCTGTAGCCTGCAAAGGAGGTCGAGGTAGTCGGCCGCCAGGGAGACGAAGGCGAGCTTGATGACGAGCAGCCATGGCCGCTGGCGCACGAGGAAGAGAAGAAGGAGGCGAGGTAGCATAAGGGCGGCGAAGGCATTTGGGCGAGGAACTCCTGGTTCATGGCGGCAGAGGAGCTCCAGCAGGGCCGAGGCGGCGGCAGGGGAAGACCCCGGTGAAGCGCAGCCTGATTCGGTGACGGCGACGGGCTCCCGTGGCTGGCTGGTGGCGCGGAGGCGACAAGGAGGGGGCCATGGGTGAGGGAGGAGGCTGGGCGAGGCAGATACGACGGGGAGGCGAGGGACCGAGAGGAGCGGCTCGGGTGGAGGGGTCGAGGTGATGGGAGGAGCGGGCGGTGCGCGAGGGGATTGGGGCGAAGCCCTTCCTGGCGCTGGCAGCGGGCGAGCGTTGGCGGCGCTGGAGGAGGAACGAGGGGATCGAGCAGTTGCGTGGGGGCTGGATCGGTTGGGGCTAGGGTTAACAGAGCAGCGACTGGGCCTTGAAGGTTAGATGGGCTGGCCTGGGCTGCGGATGGGCCTAGATGGCATGCTGGGTTGCTGGGCTCTCCTCTCCCTCTCTCTTATTTTCTAAAACAGAAAATAACAAAGAAGAAAAGAAGAAGGAAGGAGGTGTCGGGGAAGAAGTTGGACACGTGGATAATTTTCCCGGACTCGCAAAAATGAGTTTGATCCAAGAAAATAGAAAAGGCCAAGGTTGAAAGATGTAAATTCAAACTCATTTGAATTTAATTCAAATGGGTTTCAACTAGGACTTGGTTTTTGAAGTGTCCAAAAATGTTGAGATTTTTGGTGGAGCTCCGGAAAATGATAAAAGAATTATTGGCAAGGTTAGAGAGTCAAAACTTGAAGAAGAAAAGGCCAAGGGATTTATTATGCAAGTGGGTTCATGGGTGATTCCAAAACAATGAAATATTTTATAATATCTCCCTAAATATCGGGAGGGTATGTTTTAAAGAGAACCCACCATGTGAGTTTCCTCAATTTAAATGGATCGAAGATCCATACAGTTTATTTAGTTGAGTTGGAAAGATTAAAGACATAATGACGTGATGCCATGCACATGATGCAATGAAGAATGCAACAAGCAGAAACAAATCACACAACGAATCTCGGAAACCCTGGAAGGCATCTGAAGCTCCGGTCTTGGGGCGTCACACAACAGGACCCCGTTTCGAACGTGGCCGGTCGAACACAAGGCCGTTTTCTCCGTTATGCGGTACGCCAGGCCTCGTTTCCATCACATGTTCCGTCCAAGCCCTCCCGATGAACACGACCACGCATTCCGTTCCGACCCAGCCGGTTGGCTCCCCATGAACACGACGACAACGATGTTTCTCTGTTCCGACCCAGCCATGTACGTATGCGCGATAGGCGTTAGAGACCCTGCCCGTATGTACGTACATGGCTGTATTTTCTTTCTTGCACCCTCGCCGATGTACGTACGTGTACATGCTACGTGCGCGCCTCTACATCCACTAGTGTATATGTACGTACACGTTCGCGACCAGAATGACAACGCTACATACGCTTCGACCAGGTGGGTCCCGACTGTCAGGCACTTCCTTGCGTGCGAAGATGTAGCTGGTGGGTCCCAGCAGTCAGGGGGGCGAATCGTGTTGGTTTTTTTTGCCCGGACGCACTTCCTTGCGTGCGAAGATGTAGCTGGTGGGTCCCAGCAGTCAGGGGGGCGAATCTGTTTTTTTTTTGCCTGGACGCACTTCCTTGCGTGCGAAGGTGTCGCTGGTGGGTCCCAGCGGTCATGGGGGCAAATCTTTTTGTTTTTTTGCCCGAACACACTTCCTTGTGTGCGAAGATGTAGCTGGTGGGTCCCAGCAGTCAGGGGAAACATTTTTTCGCGAAATACTATGGCCCGTCCGGTGGGTCCTAGGTGTCAGGTGGAGGAATCATTATTTTCCGTGTAATAAGGAGGCACTTCCTTGCTGCAGCCGTGGACCCAGCTGTCAGCCTCTCCACGTACAGTCCACGTCCGATGGAAGTCGTTCCTTGACCACATTGACCATGCCGCGCCGAGAGCACCAGGGCGATGGACGACGGCGAGGCCTAGGAAGGGGACGACGGGGAGCCGGGGAAGACGCGGCAGTGGAAGCCCGCGCGGAGAGGAGTACGAGGATTCACTGGTTCGGCTGCGGTGTGAGGCTGCCGTCGCCGCAGGGCCTGGCCAGCGCTGGGAATAGTAGGGGGCGGTGAGGCCTCTGCGGCAGCACAGCCGGCCACAGGAGGCAGGAGCATGCGGCACGACCGGCGCTTCTTTGGGCGGCTGGAGCAAGAAGACCAGAGGTTGAAGAATCACTACGACCGTTGGATGGACATCATACGATCTGTGGAGCTAGAATCGTTCATATTGACTAAAGTTGACAAAGGCCCCCGTCCCAGTCAACTTAGTAGGCCCACAAGTTAGCCTCCCACCATGGTGGGTCCCAGCTAGCAAGGGGAGTATTCATTTTTTTGTGCGTAATAAGGAGGCACTTCTGGTGGGTCCGAGCTGACAGCGCGGGGAACGTTTTTTTTCACGAAATACGCTGGCCCGTCCGATGGGTCCCAGCAGTCAGGGGGGAAATGTTTTTTTCGTGAAATAAGGTGGCCCGTCCGGTGGGTCCCTGCTGTTAGGTGAAGGAATAATTATTTTGCGCGTAATAAGGAGGCACTTCCTTGCGGCCGCCTGGACCCAGCTGTCAGCCTCTCCACGTACAGTACTCTCCCGATGGAAGTCGGTCGTTGACCACGCTGCGCCAAGAGCACCAGGGCGGTGGTCTGGACGACAACGAGGCCTAGGAAGGGGACGACGCGGAGCCGGGGAAGACACAGCAGGGGTAGCCCGCGCGGAGAGGAGTACGAGGGTTCACTGGTTCGGCTGTCGTCGCCGCAGAATAACAGGGGGTATGGGTGAGTAGAGGGATGGCCTGGCCAGCGGTGGGAGCAGTACGGGGCGGTGAGGCCTCCGTGGCATCACAGCCGGCCATGGGAGGCAGGAGCACGCGACACGACCGGCGCTGCTTTGGGCGGCTGAAGCAAGAAGACCAGAGGTTAAAGAAGCACTACGGCCGTTGGATGAATATCGTACAATCACTGCAGCTAGAATCGTTTATATTGACTAAGTTGACAAAGCCCTTGGTACGCGTCAACTTAGTAGGCCCACAGCTCGGATTTGGCAGAGAACATATAGCCCATTTGCGATTTGTAAGAATGTACATCCCATTTTTCAATTCTAATGGAATTTACTACAGCCCATTTACGGGTTTGTTAAAAGTAGAGCCCAACTTCTAGGTGGGACAACGATTAATAATTTCAAACAACCGCTCAAAACAGAATTCAAAAAAAAATTCTCACATTTTGATGGGATCCGAAATATTTTTATCCGAAATTTCTAGTCAGGTTAAATATAATTTCAAAATAAAGTTGTATCACGTTAAAATCCAACGAAATATTGCGCGCGCAACAAGCAAATGAAATTAAAATTTCTAAATTCCAAAAATAATCTATTTTTCAAACTAATTATGTGTTTGGTGCATAGTAATTGCCCAGTTATTATAATTACATCCCATTTATTATTTCTTAAAGTCCATTTTCTTGTTAAGCCTAATGCATACCTCCTAGGAAACTTTGCAGCCCAGCGGGGCGGATAACAAGTTGACCCGGATATTGTGTACAACTGTTGGCCCAGTTGCATTGCTGATGTTGAAAAAAAGGCCTGTGTAGTACAGTACAACCTAACATGGTTACTCAGCCCACATTCACGGACACCGGAAAGGCCCAAACAAGGTTTCTGTACAACTTTTTGAAGTCACTAAGCTCAATTAATAACTTAAGAAAAAAGTTAGATTACAATGGAACCTAACTAAAAGCTGTCACGAGCAAATAAATAATTCAATGGGTCCCACTTGTGCATGTGCGCGTGTGTGCGCGCGCGCGTGTGTGTGTGTGAGAGAGAGAGAGAGAGATAGAGAGAGAGACACATCGGTCGATGCTCGTAAATACATCTTTCAGCCATATGCATTGCTGATGCTCAGTAAATACTTATATAGTTGACACAATCATATAGAACATCATAGCACACTGAACTTGCATACAAAAATTTCGCGCATGCGGCACAATCAGGATGGAAGCAATGGATCGCTACGGGAAGGGCTATGTTGAAACCAATGAAGTCGTACATAACGGTTCATCGTCTTTATAAATGATGGGGAAATATCTTGAATGTTGTGCAAAGAAAATAGAGAGACAACACAATAAGTTCTGCTAGCACATTAAGTTAACGTACAACCCTTTCTAAAAAAAGTTCAGGTACAAAATTAGAACATGTCACAATCAAATGTACTGGCATATCAGTGCTTCAGACCCATAGCTCAGATTTAACTAGTACTATCTGACAAGATTCAGTTTTTACCTCAAATTAGAGCACATCCAGGTAGCCAGTCCTGCCTCTTCTCCCAAAGAAGCAGTGGCCTCCGCCGCGCGATGGAGTAGGCCCTGTGCCATCCATCGTTCCGAGCAACACAGGGAAAGTCTGACGTTGACTCATGTAATGGACGTCGTCGACGGACCCTGGCACCAGTGGGGGCGGCAGGACTTCGATTGATGGATTGACCACTTCTTCGATATGCACGAACACTCGATATAGGTACATCCCTAACGTGGTCCGCGGCGGCCTTAGTGGCGACGAATAGTACAACCCCGGTTCCTGCACCGGTATCTCAACACCAATCACCTTCGGTATGGTGGACGGCTTCTTCATCCATGCCATAACCGTCAAAGCCCAACTGTCCGGAGGAACAAACATACTTACGAACTCACCTCCAAGGTCGTTGATAAGCTCGTTCATGGACTCGCTGTTCCAAGCACGTCGAGGCATGCCGTGGAAGGTAAGCTTTGTTAAAAACTCAAGCTCAGAGGGCACCGAGCCCCATCCTGGGTGCCACCGATCAAAGCTCACTAGCACGCCATCGCAGAACAAATGCCGGGAAGATTCGAACACACGACTGCAGTCGAAAGTTGTTCAGAACCTGACAAAGAAATCAACCGGTGGCGGACAGACTTCGACGAGCAATTCACTTATTTGGATGTCGTACGCAATGCCAAGAGCTTTGACAAGGTCGTCCGGCGAGACGGAGGCCGGTCGCCGTTGATGGTTACCATCAGCACTTTGCCAGCAAACTGGTCGTCAAGCGCCGCCATGCCACTGTTGAGAGACAACACGCAGCGACCGAAGGCAGGACGAACCTCAGGATCTCCGGCTCAGAGATCCGCGTTGACCGGCGACATGATAGTGCACTTGAGTACAGGGAGTACAGGAGGGGGATTTGGGGGAACTGGAGTAGGAATCGAGTTTCTAGAGGTGGGGGAGGGGCGGGAGACTAGGGATGAAAAGGTAGCATGAATTTCGAGCACGCACCAATATGCTCTCGGCGCGCAAGCGCACAAAAACACCGGTGGCACCCACATGTCGACCTAAGAGTCCTTATTCTTTCTTTTTTGGAGAGCCCGGCCTTTTTTTTCCAGGATCTTTTGAGAGCCCGGCCCGAGAGTCATAATTGACCTGTTTGGCATTGCGTTACTACTCGGCCCATATTCAATGACACCTCACTGGCCCAAACAAGTGTACATCATCGAAAAGACAGTGAGCTCAAATTATATAACTTGAAAAAAGGAGATATACTCTGAACACTGGAGAATGGTGATGCCCTCATTTAGCCCACCAGTAGTTCGAGACAATAAACAGTTCGAAACAACTATATATACAACATTCAAACACTGACTAGTGACTACTACTGACATAAACAGCAAGACATGATAGTTCATAAGAAGTCTTGCTACACCACCAAAACGTACCCATCTGCAGCGCTCAGACTCTCTTGATCCAGACGAGAATGACATTCTAAACAGAAGAAACTATTACATAGAAAGAGTGACATAGACAAGGATGACCAAATGACAAGGAATATGCATAACAAAAGAAAGAACTACCCATCTAGAACCAGCACCAAAGACAACAAAGTCATTCGAAGAGATGATCCAACACCATCATAATTTGCAGCCCCGCTTCAACGACCAGTGATCCGGAGACACCAGTACTCCACCCTTTCGATGCAACAGCCCAATTACATATCAACCTGAAGGCTTGAACCACATCACTTCCTGTCGTAATTGAGACATCCAAGGATCAAAGTTAATCCGGATGCCTTTGTCATTCTCACCTTCTTTTGGCTGCAGGCTATATCGTTGACAATCAAGGGAGTATGCTCCCGAACTCCTAGGGCTCGCCGTGTAGACACAATTTTCCATAGCAAACAGAGCCTCTCTGCCATCAAGGTCCTTGCCAACGGTGATCTCCTGGTTAATCGGATAATTGAGTCCGAGAAACAGAGAGTGTGAACCAAGGCTGTTTACCCGCCTCCAACTAAAAATCCTAAAGGCCCCAACAAGCTGGTATCCTGCTCATAGACGTAACAGCCACTGTCCGGATACTCACTTTATTACACGGTGCTTGTATACAGTGGGGTTTTTGCAATATAACTTTTCCGGCTCATGTGTCTGAATGATCATCAGTCTTTTGTCGTCGTCTGATCGAGCGAGGAACCAGTTGTGCTTCCCTGTTTGTGGCAAAGGTGGTGTAATTAAAAAGGGTAGTAACTATAGGGACACTGCATCATATCAAAAAGGACAGGCATTGTTAATGTAAGATCAACATTGTTCAGAGTATGAGTAGGATAATGCAAGAAACAACATTGATATGTCCCTGTTGGAACTGGGAGGAAAATACAGGGAAATGTATACTGGGTTCGAAAATATAGAAGTACCATGCATGGTTATACTCATGTTATCTCGCAATCAATTCTTCACAGGAAACTACCATGTCATGCATGTTATGTAATCATGTTCTGTCCTCACAAAACAAATTCTTCAAGGTAACTAACAGACCATGCATTGTTATATACACGTGTTCTGTGGGCAAAACATTTGTGAGGATATTATTCTAGTCATTGATTGCTGAAGGGAGAATATAGGTATGTACACATGGTAAGCATTGCAGGATTTCACTACTTCCAAATATAGAGTTCTCCATATGCACATTTACTTCCCTAATGTATGGTTAGATGAAACCAACAGTATGGTGCATGTTTCTACATCATGACAATGAGGAAACTAACATGGCCATTGATACACACTCATATTTAGTAGTAGTATATAGATTACTATAAAATAAGGATAATATCCATATATTCCTAACCGTTTGATTATTCAGGGTACAAATTGGTTGTAATGACATGGTCACAATCGCATGAATTAACTCATTCCAAATATAGCTGATTTACGGCGTCTCTAATATATTGCCATAGTTCTACTCAAATTCTGCTCAAACAGGGATATGCCAATCATCACAAAAATTTCAAATAGTGTCATGGCGTCATCATTAACATGAGATGGAAACAACTTACACGCGCCGTCCCAGCAATACGTGGTGCCATCTGCTTTGTCGACTGCGTAGATGATGCCATTGTGTTCAATAGCATCACAGAAGTGTGTATCAGCTTTGACGATGATCCACTGCGAGCTGGGTTCTCTCTAGCTAAAGAAGGCATCGGCGCAAAGATAGGCGAGTCCGCGGTCGAACAAGGCAATTAGCTTGAAGTCCGCGTACTTCGTATGTCGTGTGGGCACTTGGCAGATTACAATCTTCTGCAAAACAAGGTCCGTCCAACTGACGTGGTAATCTAGATGAGTTGGACCGCGATGGTAATACTCTATATAATCCAACAGAGGAAGGATAATCTCATGGGAGGTCTGGAAGTTCACGAGCACCAACTTTTTACCATCTTCTCTGAAGGCAGCCATCCAGTGGGAGTTCATGCCGACCCAGTACATACCTGCCAAGAAGTTTCGGGCGATGGTGATCGGATCGAAGTCGAGGGAAATGATGTACGGCGACACACTACATACCTGCAAAGAAGTTTCGGCAAATGGAGATCGGATTGAAGTCGAGGGGCATCATGCACGCCTCCGTATCATGGTGAGCCGATCTCGCAAGACCAGATAGCAGCAAGCAGGGTGTCTTGAAAAGCTTAGGCCTCGCTTCGACGATGGCCGTGTGCATGTCCCTCGAGCATGCAGCCAGCCGCAGGGCAGTCAACATATCCATACACGAACAACAGAGGTCGAGGATGTCACTGGGGAGATTGCTCCGATCGCGGCTTATATGGATGCTGCGCGGTTCGCGTTCGGCCATGGTGGAGTTTGGAAGGGGGCTTGATTTACGGGGGAGAATGATGTCGGTGCTGGAGCAGCTAGCGAGGGAATAGTGGTACCGGGGGAGGCGAGTGAGGCGACGGTACACGGGGCACAGTGAGATGGAGACGGAGACGGAGACGCAGAAGGAGATGGAGATGGAGTGGTGCTATAAGAGCGGAGAGGGAGACGAGGCGAGGCGCCAATGTGCTGTACAGCAGCGGTGACAGACTACACAGTGCACAGGGTGAGGCTGACTTTGGTAACCCGAACACACCGCCTCGCCTGGACTAGTGTCAGGTGCAGGGTGTTGTCACTTCACTGTGAGGACCGGATGAATAGTATTTTGACCATCAAGTGTACCATAGTTGTACTACTACTACTAGTAGTAGGAACATGAGTACTCCAGTATTGTATAGCGGAAATAGGTCTCCGGTGCTAGCATGCCTGTTCACTTCATCGTTCAGGTATCATCCATATTGCGAGCAGAACCAAATTCTCGTGCATGCCCAATCAACGCCCTGCCACGATGCATGCAGTGGTCGTTCTGGTGCATCAAGGACGGCATACAGATCGTTCCACACTTGAGAAGAGGAAAAATGGAAAGGTAGAACGCGGCAGCAGAGGAAGAGAACGCTGGCTAACGAGGCTGGGAGGGGATCGAGCAGGAAGTTAATGCTCCATGCCTAAAGGTTTTGGGAAAACTTGATTTTCATAAGGTGACTTATACTCACCTAAACGGAGGGAGTATTCCTTAACCAGAGAATGTTGTGTATCCCACTCACGGGCTCAAAAAAAAGAAGCTACGACACATTTTTTTATCTGTTTGCATAGGTCCCACCTATCAGGAAGGTTGGGCACGTACACGAACAAGTACGACTCCTCAGTCTACCCGCATAGCCTTTTTATTTAGTCTACCTAGCCGTCTAATCAACTGCCTGCACGCCACTTCTCCCATTTACTTCTCCATCGGGAACCGATTCACCTCGGCTTCTTCACCTCCCCTTCGTCTTCATTTGCATCCAAACCCCATTGTGTTCACATTGTTTTAACCTCTTTAAATAATCATCTACTACTTCATTTAGACTAGCCATCTAATCCTAATTCTCCAAACCATATCCCTCCGTTCCAGCGGTCCCAAATGGCGAAAGAGATCGAGATGCAGGTTTTTAGCGTCCAACATGTCCTCGTCGAAGGCTCGATGCACATAGTTGCCACCGTCACCGTCCACCCAAGGGTTGTTCGGCAGTGGATTAACAATGTATCCAACTCCCTCAAAAAGGTAGAGACGAGGGTCATCCGTCTCGACGCAGAGTACATGAAGCGTGCCCCTGGGAAGATCCAGCGCACCGCCGTCCTTCAGTTGTGCCTCGAAGATGATGTTTTGGTGTACCACATCATACACTCGCCCTCCATACCAGGTGAGCTTCACGATTTCTTCTCTCGGGAGGACGTATACTTCTGTGGGGCAGCCATCGAAGGGGACAAACAGAAGCTGGAGCTGTACAACCTTGATTTGAAAAGCATCGCTGACCTACAAACCAAAATCAAAATTCCTGTAGAAGATTGTGCTAAACAGACACCATCCCTATTCGACGTAGCAAATTTTGTGCTCGGTACAAATCTTCAGAAGGGTGATGAGACGGTGGCGTTAAGGTCGTCTGGATGGGAGAATTATCCCTTGACGTACGAGCGAATAAAATATACTGCCCTCGATGCCCGTGTGAGTTTCGAGATAGCTGCAAGGTCCAAAGAGCTTGTTGCAAAGCCGTCTCCCACAGAGAATGAGAACAAGAAGAAGAAGAAGAAGAAGAAGAATAAGAAGAATAAGAACAAAACACTACACCAGCAGGAGGGCATTATGGATGGATGAACTATTTCCTCTCTTGTAAAAAAAAGTATTCCCTCTCGGTGTATATTGATATAGATGGACTATTTCGATGGTGTGCATGTCTTTGGAACAGAGTAGTAGCATGGGTCCGCTTGACTATAAGGAATTATTTATCCGCATATATAGCTTTCTCTGCTACTCCTTCCAGTGATCCGTATACAGTGCATGTGTCTGTAGACATGACAGCTTGTCCATGGAAGTTCAACTACGACGACCATCACGTTTCATCTCGCGATTCCCACGACGCCTCTCCAACCCACGGCACCACGCCCCCCGACGTGTGCCTCACCTCTCTCGGCCGCACCACCCCTCTTCCTTTGTGTGCATGACATGTGGGCCACCTAAAATGCGGCGAGCATCAAGTTTCTACCACAGGCACCCGCGATTCCCACGACTCCGCTTGAGTCCATGAAACCACACGCCCCCCCGACCTGCGGCTCACCCCTCTTGGCCCCACTGCCCCTCTGCCTTCGGGAGCATTACATGTGGACCAGTCACCTATCGGGTCCACATGTTATTGAATCAAAGGTTGGTGTAGTAGGCGCTGAAGCTCACTCCCGACGGCCCTGAGAGGGAAATATAATCCTGCGCCAGGGCTTGTGGTGCTCCCGCAGCACGAACTCATGCCAAACTCAAGATTTGTTTCTTTACTATACATGCATGCAATGATTTAATGGACATTGTAATCTCAACATGTGATGGGGAGCTCTAAATTTGAATTTGAAACTTATAAAACGAAAAGATTCAAAACAAATAAACTGGGAGAGAGGGAGTATATCGTAGGATGTGTCCCATACAAAATAAGTCCCCTGGTTTGTCACCGCGAAGATGCGGTTAGAAAGGAGCACAACGTCTTCGTACTCATACGGTAACAAATCGGCCGCAGACAGCATGGTCCGCCTTTGACCGCCATGTCCAAGGTTCGTGCTATCTTTTATTCAATCTCACTGTGGTTCCATCGTACCAATTCATGCGGTGGCCCGTTGCATGGCTGATCCCAATGTTGGACAAAGGTTCTACGGGAATGGTGTCACCGTTGTAAATGTTGTGCAAATTGATGTTGGTATCCTCCCGTACATATGCATGCCAATCTCCACTCGCACCGAGCCTAGCCTGTGAAATAGTGGGCAGGGGGAGAATTAGGAAATGGACACGGAAGTAGTCTTTAGAATGCATTTACTACGTGATCAAACTCATCTTACCTGCTCATCGGAGGAAATCCGAGTGCCCCTCGACGTCGGCATCTCAAGGGGCGTCAACTTGCAACTACGGCCACGCTGCGCTGGAGAGACCCCCAAGGAAACATCCTCGTGCGTTCCACGGAACATCAAGATGCATTTGTATGAGTAGTTTATCTTGTGAGAGAAAAGGATGAACGAGGGAAGGCATCTAGAGATAGAGATGGACACTACTACTACCAATGTGCTGGCCCGTGCGTTGCAATGGATCCAAACTAGTAGAATAATACTTGTTCACGTGCTTGAAATATAAACACTCTAGTTTTGATATACATGTGTCAGCAGACACGACAACTTGTCCATGGAAGTTGAACCACGGCGACCATCACGTTTCTTGTTTCTACCACTGCCACACCCACATGCGATTCCCACGACGCCGCTCCAACCCACGGCACGATGTCCCCCGACGTGGACATGGATCCTCTGACGTGGCTATCACTACCTTGCCCTGCGTTTCCTTCGCTAACAGGTGGGACCCACGCTTATGGGTCCCACATGTTAGTGGCCGAATGGTAGGATTGTTCGTGCCCCTCAACCCTCTCGGCCCCACCGCTCCTCTGCCTTTGTGTGCATGACATGCGGGCCAGCTGAACTACGGTGACCATCAACTTTCTACCACAGACACACCCGATTGGACGCGGTTTGCCTGCTCCGCTGCTGTGCTCCGATCCGTACTCCCGCACCATCGAATTTTCATCCAGCGGCTGTGACACATTTCGTCCCGGGCATCAATCCTCCGCTGGAGTACTTATGTACTACAGGTAGTACCCGCCGGTGTGGCCATCTACGCCTCGTAACGCCCCGGCGCCCAGCTGTGGTACCCTCGCCACGACCACGCCACCACCGGCCGGTTCATCTCGAACGAGTGAGTCGCGAACCACGCCACCACCATCAGAATGACATGTGGGCCAGCCGCATTTAAGGCCCACATGTCATTGACTCATAGGCCAGGCACTAAGCCACTGAAGTTCGGTCCCGTGGGCCCTGAGAGGAAAATGTAACTCCCGCAGTAGGCCTTGTGGTGCTCCCGCAGTACGAGCTCGTGCCAAAACTGGAATTTGTTTCTTACTACTACTAGTACTAGTAGGAAGGTACACGTGCATTGCACGCATGAGATTCTGGTGGTTTGTGCATTATGCTTCTACATGTGGAGTTTTCTGGATTCTAACATGTGGCAAAATTTGGTGGAATGTAAGGTTAGGCAAGTTTGATTAACTTAGGTGAGTGTTTGGTTCAAGCCACACCTTAGGCAAGCCACACTGGCCCCACATGACATACACACAAAAAATGTGGCAAGATTCCCTTAGGCTTGCCAACTTGTGGCAAAATTTGGTGGAATGTAAGGTTAGGCAAGTTTGATTAACTTAGGTGACTGTTTGGTTCAAGCCACACCTTAGGCAAGCCACACTGGCCCCACATGACATACACACAAAAAATGTGGCAAGATTCCCTTAGGCTTGCCAACTTGTGGCAAAATTT
>NC_041383.1:659442128-659457614 GCF_002162155.2 Triticum dicoccoides | reverse complement strand
TACTACTACTAGTACTAGTAGGAAGGTACACGTGCATTGCACGCATGAGATTCTGGTGGTTTGTGCATTATGCTTCTACATGTGGAGTTTTCTGGATTCTAACATGTGGCAAAATTTGGTGGAATGTAAGGTTAGGCAAGTTTGATTAACTTAGGTGAGTGTTTGGTTCAAGCCACACCTTAGGCAAGCCACACTGGCCCCACATGACATACACACAAAAAATGTGGCAAGATTCCCTTAGGCTTGCCAACTTGTGGCAAAATTTGGTGGAATGTAAGGTTAGGCAAGTTTTATTAACTTAGGTGAGTGTTTGGTTCAAGCCACACCTTAGGCAAGCCACACTGGCCCCACATGACATACACACAAAAAATGTGGCAAGATTCCCTTAGGCTTGCCAACTTGTGGCTCTCATTTTGAAGAACTTATTAATAACTTTGCCTAAGCTTAGTTGTGGCAAAGTTAGTCATGAATTAAGTTCAACCATGGAGTCTTCTAGATTATACATGTGGCAGAATCTGGTGGATGATATCCAATGGCCAGTAGTGCTCAGATTTGCCATCTTTGTACCGTCGGATTGGCTTCATCCAATGACCAACTTTCAAAGTTTTTCACATACTATATAGGGGGTATAGATATAGATGTGCCGGTCCGTTGCAATGGATCCAAAGTATATCTATTTAGTGGAGTGCACTCTAAACACATTATCTATTTATTTTTCTCTAACCTTCCGTAGCCATGCAACCAAGCCACATAAGCTTCATGGGTGCCCCCCACATCATATTATTCATACTACGTTGATTGAAAAAAAGATAAATCACCCAAAACAAGATCTCCCCGTTTTTTGTTCCTACGATGTTGTGCCGTGCACGTATCTACTAGTTGTATAGCGGTAGTACTAGTAATATAATAGTATTAGGAGTACAAACTTGGTAGGAGTGGTACTAATATGGAATGCTCCTACTCTATCAACGAGCCCCGTCTGACACAAAATTTCTTGGCTTCCGTGCTACAGCTAGATCTTCCCCTTGTTTCTGTTTTCCAACCCGGCAGCGGGCGGGGTGTCGGTTTGCTCAACGGGTGGTCCCACATGAAAGTGAAAATGCTAGGCAGGTAACACGCCTTCCCTAAGCTATGTGTCGTGCCGGACGGGCCGTTTGTACTCCCGATTCCTGGGCGTGTGGGGGTGCGACGCGAACGTGGCAGGCCTTTTCCTTTTACTAGCAATGTGCCCGTGCATTGCGACGGATCCAAAGTAGTAGAATAGTAGTATTTGTTCACAAACTTGAAAGAAATCACTATTGTTTTGATATACTCCTAATATATTACTCCCTCCGTACCTACATATTTGTCTTTTTTGAGATTTCAAATGGACTATCACATACGGATTATATAGACATATTCTAGTGTTTCTAGCAAGATGCCCGCGCGTTGCACGAAGTTGATGGAAAAGGTAAGCACAACTTACAAATTGACGGATGGAGATTATAGTGATGCATATAATTAAGCAAAGGGATCGCACATGTCGGTATTGACTGGAACGAGAATGCAACAACACAATAAGAATTAAGGCCACGATGATGCGATCGAAGTGGTGGTTACAGAAGGCAAGAAGAAAGATGGATCCACGAATGTACGACCTCCTCCTCCTCAACTTAGTGCGCCGAGCCACCGTCCGGCGGCTAAGGAGCGGCGGCATTTGTGGCGAGGTCGAGGTGCTTCTCAACAAAGGCATCCAAGGCTTCCAGCCGGTTGAGGAAGGCCAACATCGTAGTGTCCTCACTGGCCTTGTAGATACCTATGTAC
Organism: Triticum dicoccoides; assembly: GCF_002162155.2. NCBI lineage: Eukaryota > Viridiplantae > Streptophyta > Magnoliopsida > Poales > Poaceae > Triticum > Triticum dicoccoides. The sequence goes on along the minus strand of NC_041383.1, from coordinate 659,455,811 downwards.
ATGATTTTCTCGTACGCGTGGATGTGTAGGTTGATGAATTCTTGCAGGGCGAGGCGCCTCGCGACGAGTGCGGCCTCCAGGTGGACATTCTTCGTGGCGTCGGCGGGCAGTCGCAGGGCCACCAGTGCTTGAAAGAGGTTCCGGCCATGGAGGCCAATTAGGGTGGCAGGCAATGAGGAGCCCGGGCGCGCGGGCTGGAGGAGTACGGCGATGTCGTCCGCGAGCTTCTTGAGGACGGTGAACTTGTTGCTGGTGGCAGCGATCATCTGGTCCAACTGAGAGTCGTAGTTGGCATCGACGGCGGCCATCCACCAGCCGGTCTCCAACACCGTCTGGAGACGATCCTCGGCGCCATGCCGTAGGCCGGCGTCATGGACCATCTGGGGCAGCCGCTGGCCGCTCACGCGCATCGCCGCCATGGGTCTGGAGCGAGCTCTTTTGTGCTTAGTGTAGGTGCTTAGGCAAGTTCTTAGGTGCGTACGATGTGCTAGATGCATTGGAATGGAGGAGGGGCGCCTTTATATGAGGGCAATGAGGGCAAACTGCATTGCATTCACATCGTGCAGACTCTTTTCCCGGACCTCCTCCCATTACTTCCCTCATGCATTAATTGAAGGAGGATGCATTGGCCGCTCAACATATCGGGAACCGCTACTCCCTCCCTCGTCTGCATTTAAGGCGTATCGGGAACTGCGCTGCCCACTGTCAATCGAATACTCCCTCCGTCTAGGTGAGTATTATAAGTCATCTTACGAAAACCAAATACTAGTAAGACTAGCCACCGTGGGAGTAACTTCAGCAGTAACATCGAGTCCAACTCAGCAAATTTGCTTATGTGGCAGCGAGTTAATGAGGAGAGAGGTAGTTATAAGGCTGGTCGTAATAGTAGTATCATAGGTAGTATCATGCATGCCAACTAGGCAAATTTGATGAGGTGGCATAGAATTGAATGAAGAAAGAGAGGAAATTTGATGTCGTCCTCCGCGAAAGGAAGGAAGCGGGAGGAAATTTGCCGGCTGCCATTGGAGATGCTCTTTATGCTCGAAATAATAGTGTGACATCCAATCCATTTGAGTTAATTGCATGTATGATTGTCCCTCTATAAAAAGTTAATTCCATGTACAGTGTACACGTGACTTGCAGGGTGGCTACAGCTTCGTACAGAAAGTTAAAAAGAAACAAGTCCATCCTTAATATTCTAAGTACTCTGTGGGTTCCACTTTCATTACAGTAGTGAAAGAAGTATATATTACTCCCTCCGTTCCTAAATATTTGTCTTTCTAGAGATTTCAAATGGACTACTACATACAGATGTATATAGACATATTTTAGAGTGTAGATTCACTCATTTTGTTCCGTATGTAGTCACTTGTTGAAATTTTTAGAAATACAAATATTTAGGAACGGAGGGAGTAAATAAGTAGAGTAATATATAATATACAAATCTAAAGTTAAAAGACAGAATTCGAACTCATGTCATCGTGTTGCGAGCATCCGACGCTAACCAGCCCAGCACATTTTTGTTGTAGACCATGCTGGAGATATATCTCCATGTCTACTCTCATATATACTCCATTCGTTCCTAAATATTTGTCTTTTTCAGATTTCAAATGGACTACCACATACGGATGTGTATGTAGACATATTTTAGAGTGTAGATTCACTCATTTTGCTACGTATGTCTTTTCAGGAAGGGGTCAGATTTTTCCTTGATTTATTTATGAGGTATCCAGATGGCACTGCACCGCCAAGAAAAGAGGGTAACATCAAAATTATGGACTACTTTTTTGAGTATGTTGGTAAGGTTCGGTCATAGTCACTTGTTGAAATCTCTAAAAAGACAAATACTCCCTCGGTCCAGAAATACTTGTCATCAAAATGGATAAAAGGAAATGTATCTAGACATATTTTAGTTTTAGATACATCTATTTTTATTCATTTTGATGACAAGTATTTTCGGACGAAGGGAGTAGAAAACAGAGTTGGTGATGATGGTGTGCGTGCCATCCTGCAATATAGGCCGTCGGATTTATATCTAACGGATAGAAAAGAAACTATGGCAATTTTGCAAAAATATAATCACATGTCTCTCCACGTTCGCAAATAAGGCCTTCCCTCATTCAGCCTTTTCTCTCACAAGATAAACTACTCATACAAATGCATCTCAATGTTCCGTGCAACACACGGGCAGCTAGCTAATTTCTTTTAAAGTAGTTGCTGCGATAATTGGGTTGGAGTGATATGTTTTATGTCTGCCCCGAATGATTTTAGATTCACTAGTACTCCCTCCGTTCCAAAATAGATGACCCAACTTTGTACTAAAGTTAGTACAAAGTTGAGTCATCTATTTTGGAATGGAGGGAGTAGTAACAAAGAAAAGGTTGCCTTGTTAATTAACAAAAAACAGGGTGAAAACTATCACATGAGGCCGGTAAATACAAGGCACACTGGGTTCAACGTCATCGTCACTACAGTTGTGCACGCGCGAGAAGTCTACATATCGAGGGGGCTACCGAGCGAGGCACCGAGACACAATGTTTGAGAGAGAAACCAATTGACAGATTATGATCAGATCGAGTTGTCACCCTTCTGCTGTCATTGCTGGGGGGGGAGGGAGAGAAAGATGTATCGAGAGTGTGCGCGGTAGGCACAGAGGCACAACTAGGAGTGTGTGTGTGTGTGGGTGTGTTTGAAAGAGGAGTCGATAGATTATTATCAAGATCGATGTGCCACCCTACTCCTTAGTGCTGGGTAGTGTGTGTGTGTGTGTATGTTTGAGAGAGAATCCAGTCGATAGATTAGTATCAAGATCAAGGTGTCACCCTACTCCTTCGGTGCCGGGTAGTGTGTGTGTGTGTATGTTTGAGAGAGAAGCCAGTCGATAGATTAGTATCAAGATCGAGGTGTCACCCTACTCCTTCGGTGTTGGGAAGTGTGTGTGTGTGGGGGGGGGAGGGGGCAGTGACACACACATATCTCTACTCTTATAAAAAAACAGAGTTGGTGATGATAGTGTTCCTGCCATCCTGCAATATAGGCCATCCGATTTATATTCGACGGACATGAAGGAAAATATGGCAATTTTGCAAAGAGATACCCACACCCCTCTCCGCATTTGCAAATAAGGCATTCCCTCGTTCATCCTTTTCCCCCACAAGATAAACTTCTCATACAAATGCATCTTGATGTTCCGTGCAACACACATGGGCATCTTGCTAGTAGGGAGAAGGAGTTTGTGTGACACATATCTAGCTATATTAAGGGATAGGTAGATAGCATATGTGTGAGAGACATTATTATACTTTGAGACATTAGTGGCTGTGGGTGGGCGGAATTAAAGGGGTGGGCGTGTTAGACATAGAGAGCATGTGTGTTTCTGTGTGAGAGACTTGTAGGACGGGGTAGAAAGACGAATTTAACCTTGACGGAGGGAGAGAAATACACGAAGTGCGCGTGTGCGATTCCGATGCCCACAGGGAAATGAGATATGTATGCGTGTGAGAGAGATTGCACAATTCATTCACGTATCACTATCTAGTGACCGTGGACGTGCATCGCTCGAACATAAGTCAATATCTACTTTGTATCATGGCCAAAGGTACAATATTGACCCAACGCTATAAAGATTGGACACTCACATATCACATTTTTTTCTATTTAAATAATCCTTTTTCAGTTGTGCATGCCAAAGTTACAGTGATGTTTCTTCAAACAACCAATGTAACTATCATGCACATGCACCATTGTTACTCTTGTATTCAAATTCATTAGTCTTGGATGATTTAAGTTTCTATTTTGAAGTAATATATATGTAATATTCATATATGAATTCAATGGTTACGCAATTTATGAAATGGAGGCTATGTAATCATATGAGGTAACACTTTTAAGTAGCTAACTACAATATCCATTTCTTTTTGCGCGCCTCTACACTAACACGTCAATGCATTATGTTTAAAGTAAATAACCAATGGCACTAAATTATCTATTTACACGAGAAATACATAGGTTGAGCGTTTGATCCCTTTTTTTGTGAACGCACCACTACACCCGTACGATTGGCCGCGCCCGTGTGAACGTCCAAGTTATCAATGCATCATCCTGAGTTATTGTCTTTTTTCTGGGGTAAACTTCAAACCAGTTATTAACTGCTGATGCGTGCCCCATGTACACAGTCTAGCATGACCTTCCCGCTAGCACGGTCCAAATTTTGTTGAAGCTGGATACGAACGATCCCGCGGGCAGCAAAATCTCCCGCCTCCTTCTAAAATTTCCGCCACCTTAGTCTTTAGCATGCGAAATCCCCCTTTTGTCCTTGGTGCACGGAGACCAACAGTTACAATACCGCCCTCATCTACATGATAGGTCAGGGTTGCTTTGGTAACTTCCGGTTCCCCCACTACACGCCACCCCCATTTCCTCCCCCCTCCTCCCGCAAAAACGACTAACTCCACAGCACCAGGGCATCTTACATCACGCCATCCGTACTTCATCGCCCTTTCTCCGCTTCCCTCTCGAAACCCTAGATTGCTCATCCACCGGCGTACCATAGCCCATTCACTGCCAGCGGCGTCCACCTCGCCGGATCTGCTTCTGCGGCCGCATCTACCCCTCCCACCTCTCCTAGAAACAAGTAGACTGCTCATCCACCACTGTACCACAACCCATTCAGTGTCGGCCTTGTCCACGGCGCCGGATCTGCTTCGCCGGTACTCTCGTCAACCGCCGCGCATCAGCAGTAGCTCATTTGTACTCCCCACCGGAGACGCTTCGTCCACACCCCCCGGAGCTGCCCCACCGACTCCCCCGTCGACATCCTCTGATCCTCTTCGCCGACACCTTCCTCAACCCTACAGGAGGCGCTTCGCCGACACCTTCCTCAACCCTACCGGATCCGCTTCGCCGACACCAGCGTCAACCCTATCGGAGTAGCTTTGCCTATACCATTCTCAACCCTATCGGGGCTGCTTTGCCAACTCACAAGTCCACGGCCTCAGATCCGCTTCCTCACACTCTCATCCAACCTACCGGAGCAACTTCCGACGCCCCGTCCACGGCCGCAGATCCGCATCGTCGACACCACCCTTAACCCAACCACCGGAGCAGCTTCTGACGCCCCGTCCACGGCCATAGATCCGCATCGTCGACACCATCCTTAACCTAACCACCGGAGCAGCTTCTGACGCCCCGTCCATGGCTGGAGATCCGCGTTGTCGACACCATCCTTAACCCAACCACCGGAGCAGCTTCACCTACGCCCTCGTCCACGGCCACAGATCCGCTTCGCGCACACCGTAGTCCACCCTACCAGAGCCGCTCCACAAACACCCTAGTCGACGGTTCTAGATCTCCTTACCGGACCCCGACAGCCAACGCAACGTCATCACCCTCGACGTTTCTAACCTGATTCCCACCATCTGGAGAGATGCCAAGCACCCGCCACAGCCTAGGTACTTGTCACCTTTAAACCCGTCCAGCATCACCTGCCCGATGTACTTCAAATATACTAACCAGTCGCTGTTACCTATTATGCAGTTGGCAAAAACTACAAGGACAATGTTTCTTCTAGATCTAACAGCTTGGCCAACCAAGATCCTGGACTGAGGCATTGCTATGATCTTGTAAGCGCGTCTCTCTCTCTTGTATTGTTCTGTGCCTGCCAGCGTGCTTTGCTAGGATTTTCGACCAGTAATCCCTTTGTGCAGACAATGATTTCTACTACTGGCTGCTAAATTAGATATGTAGATGTCATACATGATACTACCTCGTACCTCCGTTCCTAAATATAAGTATTTCTAGAGATTCCACTATAGGCTACATAGGGAGCAAAATGAGTGAATCTACACTCGAAAATGCATCTATATACATCTGTATGTGGTCCATACTGGAATCTCTACAAAGACATATATTTAGGAACAGGGGCAGTACATTACACAAAATCATAGGTGGCATGTAGGAATTCCAGTGCACTACATTAGGCTCCCTTAGAATGCCTGCCAGTCCAGCATACAGAGTCATGGCTAGTTTATGGTACGCACACAATCATTAATTGGTGGTTTAGATATGCGCAAGGGATATGCAATGTAGTATCATGTAGAGATGTCTGAAATTAGCCGTGTCAACTTGCAGATAGGATTACACAATGAAAAAGTACAAGATGTATGTGGCAATTTCATGGAACATCGCAAAAAAGGAGAGGCAGCGATGAGTCTATACAGTGTGCTATGGTACGTCACTCCTCCATTGCAATCATCATGACATGTTATTTGTATGCCAGTTCTATTAGCCAAGTTTCTTAGGGACAATTATTACGAGTTATCCTAAGAAAATAAGCACCTGTGAGTATAAGCTCCATGTAATACGCCAACCAATTCTTTTCATTGCGTTTCCAGCTTATCTTTGGTATGATCAGTGGAAAGTCTAGATTGCATTATATATATTTTTCATTTTGCTGCACATATGGAATTTAATTTGACTTGCAAACATCACAAATTGAACCCAGTGCAGTAATTAATATGATAGGAAAACAGACCATCACTATTTGCTCAAAATGCAAATACAAAGATACCATCTACTTGGCACAATCTACTTTGGTCAATGTTTTCCAAAGAGATCCCATTGCCTAATTTAAACGAAGAACGCATGACCCACATTTAAATGAAGAACAATTATTTGTTGAAATTTGATGGTCCAAGTGGCTGGTTATTATCATATAGCAGCACCACCTGAAAGCTTCATATAGCAGCAGCAGCTCATAGCAACTCATCATACAGCAGCAGCAGTCTGCAATTCATCATATACCAGCAGCAGCTCATAGCAATTCATCATATAGCAGCAGCAGGAGCATCTCATAGCAATTCATCATATAGCAGCAGCAGGAGCAGCTTGTAGCAACTCATCGTATAGTAGCAGTAGCAGCTCATAGCAACTAATCATACAGCAGCAGCAGTCTGCAATTCATCATATACCAGCAGCAACTCATAGCAATTCATCATATAGCAGTAGCAGGAGCAGCTCATAGCAATTCATCATATAGCAGCAGCAGGAGCAACTTGTAGCAACTCATCATTCCCCTTCCCTTCAATTTTTAGTGAGGTTCTACCCGAAACACCCTCCTCCAAAGCGAAATTAGTTAAGCCCAAGCCCATAACTCAAAAATGACTTCTTTACATCTTTTATGGCTTATTTTGACAATATACCCTGAAAAGGCGGAATCGAACTGGCCCTTAACCTGCAATTCAATTGTGCATGCAATGATGAATCATTCCTGCCTGTTATCTGTACATTTAGGCATCATCATACATGGCATAACCTAATACATATGCATTCCATTGTAGAATCTAGAATATGCAATGTTTATGTTAGTTCATACGTTGCACATGATGTTTAAATGCCCCTTAAATCTGGTCAGTCAAGTGATGGTCTTTAAGCCTCCTTCTTTGCTTCTTTTCTTGATATGTAAGATTTGCTCACACATCTGTTCAATTGCTTGTTTGCATTAGCCAGCCATACTAGGACTGTTTGCTTTGATTACTTGTTGTTCTTGACCTAACACTCTAACAGAGATTGTCAACGATTTAAACACTAAGGGCTGCTGTAGTGGGGCCTTGTCTAACTCATAGGTGAATAAAGGTTTGGCTATACACTACAGTAGGCTTTCCAAGAGTACCTGGAGATCCAGTTCGAAGGTATGCCTAGTTTTTACATAGTGCAGACATAGTAAATGCTCATTTCATTGTGTGCAAGTGCAAGAGATGCGGCATGTTTCATTATGTGGTGTTGCTTTGTTATAATCTCATCCTTTTGTGTTCACAGACTGGAAAGTATGCATATTTATCTTCCAAGGAGACGAGTAACTAGTTTGTGTCACCTTGCAGAGGGGGTGCAATGAAGATAAGATTGAGGATTTCCAAGTACAAGATGTTAGGAAGGAGCCTTGCAAGAGAAGTAGGAGCTGCACTGAGCCTCTTCAACCTGCTAAGGTAAGTCATTGTATGCAACTCAACAGTTCAATTCCTTGTTTGTTTCAGGCATAGTTAATTTTCTCTTTTCAATTACTTTATTTGTCCTCACTTAATGAGATGCCCAAATAATTATGCCTGATGTTCGGTACTTGTATCACTATTAGTTGACATAATTAAAGGCCTTACCATTTAATTACTCTGCCGAAGTGTGCCTGGAAGCTTTGAAGTCTATTAACCAACTATTATTGCATGAGGCTCACAATCTAGTTTATACTATGCTAATGATTGCATAGTTTTGCCTGTTGTAGTATGTTTGTATGAAACCCTCTGCTGTTCATTATGCTCCCTAAGACTTTAATTGAGGTACATAATGGCCAACTGCTTGCTTACTTATACGCAACGTGCTGTCTAAATTTGTAACTTGTCTGTGTTTTCGATTGGGCCCCAACATCATGCTCCTCTGGTGAGCTAAGAGGAATTTCTGTATGCAGGCTGCACAAACTATCTTTTTTATAATTTTTAAAATATCACCTGTTTATGCTTCATGACGTGTAATATTTTTTTTGTGAAAGTGACGTGTAACATTATTGTTAGTCCTGTTTTGCCATGTAGTACAAAATAGTGTCTTGTTCGCTTCACTGTTGTAACTATATTTTTGCCCTAGTCATGTGTACTTACAGAAACATTTCAGGATGAAGTGACATCAACACAAAAATCTGCGAGTAGTGCGGCATGGCCGTTACCGAATGATTATGGATTGGAATTGGAATGTGCTGATGTTCTCGAGCATCAACTAGAGGTGGAAAGACAACGTGTACATGATTGTTAATGTATAATCAACAAGTTGAGACTGGACATTCAGGTATTAGATGCAGGAGTCAAAAAAATGAAACAAGAAACCGAGGTAACCATGAAGGAATTGGAGATTTTGCAGACTGAAATTTGTGCTATCTGAATCCAGCCAATCCTATTTTCTGAAGAGATTATAGTTCAAATGGAGTTAAGTTGATGCACGTCCATGATGTATGAGTCGTATTTGCCCAGTGTATGTAATTTGCTGTTTGTGTATGCTTTATTATCACCTGTGCCATACCATAATGCCTAGTGGGTATAATCGGCTATAATTTCTTTATTGTATAGTGTAGGATTATTCTACCTTTCTATGCCTTGATCTTTTTGTTGTATAGTGTATGCTTTTTAGAGGTGATAGTATTGAGTAGGATAATTCTTTGAATATGCTATATCGTTCAAACGGGGGCCAACTCGCCCGACCATGGACCTTCTACGTCTCGTAGGATCCATGGGCCTTCTATGTCTCGCAGGATCCATGGGCCTTCTACGTCTCGCAGTGTCCATGGGCCTCCTATGTCTCACAGGATCCATGGGCCTTCTACGTCACGTAGGATCCATGGGCCGCTGACTCATTTATGGGTCTTGTACGTACTGGCCTTTAATGGGCCATAGACGGGCCTATAATGGAAATCGTACGTTTTATTGGCTGACCATAACGGGCCGTTAATAGGCCGTATTTGGTGATGCTATGAAAATGGCCCAACAGACTAACGAACCACAAACGGGCCGACTGTAACGACGGGCTGAATTTGGCCCACAAGCAGAAAATGACAGTAACGGGCCGTAAGTAACCGAATGCTGCAAATAAGCCCAAGAATAAATGGGCTCTGAGAAGGCCGGAAGATAACATGGGCTATAAACGGCCCAACTGAATAACAGGCCCTTAATGGGTATAAAGCGATACACTGTTCATTACGGGCCAGTTTCACCACGGGCCGTTAATGGGTCTGAAGTAATATACTGTTCATCGCGGGCCAGTTTCACCACGGGCCGTTAATAGGCCAAGAGTTACATAGGGCCTCATATGGGCCGAAAGACGTCATGGGCCATACATGGGCCAGAAGTGAAAACGGGCTGGAATCATATTGGATGGCCCAAATGACGATACTGGGCCTAATTCGGATAGGGCGTAACGGGCTTTGGGTTATCATGATGTAAATGGGCTATATGCGAACAGGCCGTTAACAGGCTTTCCATGGGCCGGCCCGTCACCTTTTGACCAAGTCAAACGGGCGGGCATTTCCACAGGAATGGGCCTCTGTTGGGCCGTGCCACATGTTGACGTATCATAGGCGCCTTCTGTCCAATGAGTGGATGACATCTGTCCCAACAATGAGCCGACACGTGTTTCCTCCAGCCAATGATGATTTTACACGTGGAAAATCCCCATTGGTCGGGGCTGTTAACGGGTTATCGGATCCAAAACCCGACCCGATAGCTTAACGGCGTTCCGTTACGGTGGATGCCACGTGTCGGTCACCCTTGACGAAAGCACTTCTGTGACGCGCGATTTATCGTCATGGAAGTGGACAGTTCCGTGATGATAATTTTGGTAATGTCATCGAATACTTCTACGACAACACAGGTATGACTATCTCGATTCTGTCATAAATTTGTCATGGATGTACATGCATGACAAAAAACACGACCTACTGTGACAAACACGTATCATCACGGAAGTGTGTTTTTTTGTAGTGATTGTTGGCGCCCTTCCCGCTCAATATTTTGGGAAGAGGACCAGTGCCTCTGTATATAGGGCTAGCCATCACAATAGGCGGGGACAGCTCGTCTAGAGCAGGCATCTTGGATTGAATCCTCCCCCAAGCAGAACACCACCACAAGAACACCCCTCGCGAGGTTGTTCTTCATCTGTACTGTTCATCACCAGCCCCTGAGGCAATCCACTCACCACACACTGGAGTAGGGTTTTACACCATAATGGTGGCCTGAACCAGTATAAACCTCGTGTCCCTTGTGTTGTTCATCTTGCTAGCCTAGATTCTTAGCGAGGCGTTGGGACATGGGTTGGCAGAGGAGAGATCTTCGCGCACATCCCAGAGTTCGAACCTTAAGGGTTTGCCGGAACCCCACATCCGACAATTCCTAAGAACCTCACAAGGGGTTCAACAACACTAATGTTTTTCTTGTCAATATTGTAGGAACAAACGAGGTAGATGACAACTGAGGTGTGGAGGGATCACGTGAGGACAATGCCATTTGACATTGATGACGTTTATAGGTAGTTCTCTACCTGACAATATTTCTTTCTTTAGAGCAACTCTAGCAGTGTTGCCAGATCGACCCAGTCGGCACAATAAGGGCATGACCAATTTGACCGAAAAGGCCATTCTAGTAGAGACATCATCCGACCCCGAGTCACCATAGGTTATGAAGGGTGCTCTATATACAACCCTTGAGACTCCATATTTGGTGGCTAGGGGCCTAGATATGGAGTGTGTCATTGACCAACTGTTGGTGTGGGAGGGAAATTTCAGCTCCCTCCTTGTCTTCTGCAATGTTTTCCCGCTGCTCGCCCTATTTTCTTGTTATTTGCTGCCCGCGGCTATAAAAAATCCCTCTCCCCTTCTAGCTGCCCACGGCTTCCGCTATCACTGTCGGCGAACTCGGTGTTGTTCTCAAAGGTGGAGAAGTGTTGGTAAAAATTATATCAACCATTTGGGGAGACACTTAATGATCTCCGCATAGAATATTGTATGTGTCCCCCTAAATGTTAGCATAATTTTTATCATTAGGGAGAGTGAAATCAATGCCATTTTTTTGAAACGTGAGAAGCCACCACAATTGAGTAGCCCGGGTCGCCAAAAATGACATGGCCAAAATTTTGATAAGCACTAGGTGGGACATCCGCGTGGATGTCTGCCTTAATGCTCATCATAATTTTGAACATCACTGTCGAAACATAAACATGGTCGGAATGGATATCTCAAAGTCGCTGCCGAAATCGTCCTCGCCATGTTGCTGGTGGTCGTAAAAGCCCTCGCCCTCGTGCTTGGGTTTAACTGGTTATGTATTGAAGATTGGGGGGGGGGGGTCCACTGGCAAGTGAGCAGTGGATCCCATGCTATGGAGGCAGCCTTCTAATGACTCTGAGTTTGCACGCGTCGCCGAGGCAGTCTGCATTTTTTTTATACATATGCTTTTTGACAAAGAATGAATTCTATTGGCTTACAATGAAGTATGAAGAGGACATAAACACAATGAGTACACACCCGACCTCTGCATAGTTAGGAATCACACAGCCAACACCAACACACGCATACAAGAACATGCCAACAAATAGCAAAGTCAAATACGACCAAAGTTATATAGGCAATCGCCGATATAATGATATTGTTAGAGTTGCTCTTAGTCAAATTTTATGTTTAATTTAATGATCATAGTACCGGGAGTATTAACAGTATGTCTGCAGAAGTGGAGAAGTGTCGGTCTCGCATGACGAGTCTATCATCCCAGAAGCACTCATTCAGGCTACTCGTAATAGGAGTATCATAGTACCTATAGGAGTATCATGCATGCCAACTAGGCAATTTGGATGAAGTGACATAGAATTGAATGAAGAGAAAGAGGGTTGAGTATCATATAGTGATATTGTATCATAATCAATACTATAGTAGACTAGTAGTTCTAACCCCGTCCTGGTTTATTGGCCTCGTTTGTATGTTGTGCCAAATTTTGACCATATATTTAACTAACAAAATATTAATGCATGTCACCAAAAATTACATTGTTGGATTCACATTTGAATATAGTTTCTGATAATATTATTTTTGCTATGTATACTTTATATTTTATTAGTTAAAATCATGGTCAAAATATGACTCTAAATACAAGGGGGGCTAATAAAGCAAGACGGGGTAATATGTGTTTACCGAAATAGGCTTGCACCCCACTATATTTATATAGCAACCACCCGATATAGCCAGAAGTTCGTCGCTGGGGCAAACAGCACAATCAAGCCCAAAAGAAAAACAAGAGAAAAGCAAGAGAAAGAAATGCCGGCAGCACCAGATGAACGAAAGCTGAAGCATCCCGCAATCGCTGCGCCCACCGGAAAAATCCACCACACTCCAATGCCATCGAGTCGCCGCGAACCAAGCAACACCTTCAAGAAGGACTGCGACGATGATGACGCTGCTGCCCGGACGAATCCTAGGATTTCTCCCGGTACACGGAGGGAGCGGGCGAGAGGTACTCCCGACGCCCTTCAAGAAGGTTGATGGCGCCCGTAGGCGTCACCGTGTCGGTGCCGGGCGGACCCGAGAGGGATTTCACCCTACCCGTCATACCCACAACCCAGGACCAACCGGCGGCTCCACCACACCAACCGCCCACCAACCTGCGCCACCACAGTCACGAGGACACCACCGTCGTCTTTCCACCGCAGACGCTGCGAGGTTGGCCGAACCAAACGAGACCACCACCGATAGGGACCGGGAGCACCACAACCACGTGGGAGGGGACAACCTCCACTGGCACAAGCCGTAGCAGACCAGACGCAGGCGTGAGAGCATGCCGGACCCCCTGCCCAGCCGGGCCTAGATCGGGCCCGTTAAGCTCCTGCCGCCGCGCTGCAGCCGACGCAACACAGAACCGCCGATCCCAACGACCGCATCCCGCCAGTCCAGCCGGAGAAGACCCGCCGGAGGCCAGACCAACCCGCCCTGACCCAGATCGGGCCCAAAAGGGCCCAGATCTGGGCCTGCAGGGCTTCGCCGGCCAACCCCCATCGCCAGCCGCCACTGCCGCTGCATCTGTGCCCGATCTACACCAGAGCACCGCCCGCCGAGGTGCACCATCACCGGGAACCGCCGCCCGAGTTGGGGAACCACGAGGAGGAGAGGAAGAG
>NC_041383.1:659435347-659441830 GCF_002162155.2 Triticum dicoccoides | reverse complement strand
GGTACGGGGAGGGAGAGCTGAGGAGGATGTCCGTCCCTATCGTAATATGTGTTTTGCATAACAATAAATAAGGTCATCTAAAATCTATATATATATATACCTACTAATAAAGGGGTTATTGCTTCTTACGTAATTCTCGTCCATGTAATTATGATTTTCATCCGTCCGCGACACAGACAATCCAGACTTTCGTTCATATGTATTTTTTTGTCCATCTTCGGAATTTTCAGGGCTAGCCTGCGCTTGGCCCATCTCAGCCAGCCCATCTACTTTGCGCTTGGGCCATCTACTCTGTGAAAGGACACAGAAAATAAGTGCAAGTACATGAGATTGAGCTCATGTCCTCCCAACAAGAATGCAAGGCTACGACCAGTTGAGCTAAAGCATGTTTGCATCTTATATTGGTCTCACCTTGACATCTTGTATCCAACCACACCAGTTTATATACGTGAAAAGCTTCCACATATAAGATGTCAAGGTGAGACCAATATAAGATGCAAATATGCCTAGGTGATGAGAGAACGGGTATAGGAAGATTGCTATGGGGTCCATGAAAGACACGATGCTACGCCTAAACAAGGCAAGACCCGAGGGCTAATTGAACCTCAGCTGAGTTGTGCAGCAAGACTAGAGTGAGATTACCCAACGCGCTGTCCATCGGGAGCAAGAAAAAGGATATTGAGGGAGGAGCATCTAGAGGCATCTCCAGAGCCAGGGACGCACATGTGGCCAAAGGGCTTCGTTGATTCGTAGGATTCTCAAAACACGGGAACATGGAAAATGTAGGAATAGGGTGTCATGGCCTCTTGTATCCTACGGGATTTAGAGAAGTGTTTGATAGCATAGTAAAAGCAAAGAAATTCTATAAGGAAGTATGAGCGGATGAAAAGTTTCCTCCAAAATGTAGTACAAATGAATCCTATGCAAAAACCCTAAGGATTCCAGTCCTACAAAACAAACGAACATAACAGGAAAAAAGTCCTAAGGATCCAAATCCTGTAAAAATCCTATGAATTTCCTTTGTATCAAAGGAGCCCTAGGGGAGCAGAGCAAAAAATGGAACGCCCGACAGTGCAAAGTGCACTTCGGTTCTACAAGGGCAACATGAGACTATGCTCATAAAACGCCTCCACCAACGGGCAAACATCTACATGCAGCTTGTTCTTTTGTTTAGAAGTTAGAATAGTACATACTTGATCATTCGTTCTAGGTTCATTAGTTAGTTATTTTTTGTCCCGGATGATTTACGAGCACAATATACATTCCTCCTGGAATCATTTGCGGAGTTGTTCGTACTTGATATGTTTTACTTCTGTGATATTGCGAATGTTGGGTGTGGATTACACTAACCTTAATTTACATGTCAGTAATTAGAAGGCATTTGGTGTTTTCTAGGACTTCAAATGCATCAATATTTAACCAGCATGTTAATTTTCAAAATGTTCTCAGGGTTATTCTTAGTGCACTTATGCACGGTTTTTTAGTTAAGGATTAATCACATTTATTTCTTGTAAGATTCAGTCTGAAACTAAATTCTCGTGCATGCTTCCTGTTTTCACAACAAATATTCAATACGTATTGAATCAAGCTTATATTTAGTTCATATGGAACTTACTCGACTTGAAAACCTGGGTTTATGTCAACCGCCATTTAGTACGTAGCAAAGCACGGACATTGTGAAGCGGACATGGCTGAGGCGACGATGCGATGTCCAAAGTGAGATCCCCACTTCATTTAAACCCATTGTTCTCTCACTATATGATGCACAATCAAACTTAATTTGGCGGGTGTCGAGTGGTCAACGGAAGATGACACTATTGTAACTAATACTTACTTCTTAAATACAAGGTGGATGTGTTGCCTCTAGAAATTTCCCGGTAATGTTTGGCACTCCTTTTCTGTTTCTCATTTGTCGTCAATCTTATAAGGCGTGGAATGGTGTATTGACGAGGTGCATGGAGTAGCTCACTACGGACGGCCCACATGTCCAACTCAACAGGATTATAGTTTTAAACATTCTCTTGCAGTGGTGTAGTTCAATAAAGATGTGTGTGGCGGCCGAGCTCATCGCCGCCTTAGATCTCACCACTTCCAAATGCGTTGAGATCAAGTGGGCATTGCGACCACCACCGGCGAGGCGGAAAAAAGAATATGTGGCGACACCGGTTGGACGCCATGTTGAAACATAGGACGTGGACAGAAAAATGAGGGGCTTGGGTTGTTTCTATTTTGTTATAAGGCATGCAAATTTCTTTTTATCCCGTTGCAACACACAAGCATGTTTGATAGTATTAATTTATGATACTATGCATTGCAAATGTAGTATCATACATATGAGTAGAGCCTTTTGCTGACCGAGCTCCATGGAATCCTTTATTTTTGGAAAAAATCAAAATTCAAACATATCGGTTTCAAAAAATCTGAAAAATATGCAAGTATACAAGGATGAAATGTATATGTGTGCAAAATTTCAGGATGAAATATCTTGAAACACGATTTGTACAAAAAGACAAAATTCTAGACTTTGAGGATTAATAGTACCATGTGTTAAGAAGCCCTAATTTTTTTTTCACAATCCTCATATCGACGTATTTTGTTCCAAAAATTTACACATGTACATTATGCATCTATGTATACTAGTTTTTTTTCAGAATTTTTTAAAATGTAAAAAATATGAATTTTGATGAATGTTGAATTTTGCAAAAGGAGGCTTACATGGAGCTCGGCCTCCAAAAGCAATTTTGGCATACAGTAGTGCTATATACTCGGTGGCACATAATCGCTTTTCGTCCAACCCTCGGTGGCGCATCACACGGAATGTGGCGAATATACTACTCCTACTGCACTAGACTACCAGTCAAACAGAGATAATTACACGTACAGTCCCTATACTCTCCAGTGTGTAACACGACAATCCTCAAACTCGTGAAATGCTCCACTACGGTCCTCAAGTATGTGGATACGCTCCAAAATGGTCCTGACTACGTCTCACGATACGCCTACAGCTCAGCCTGGTGCCATGTCAGCATACAGTAAAAGCATGAGCCCCACATGTTAGTTCAAAGAGAAGAAAAATAGCAAAATAAATTGCAACACAGAGGTTCGAACCTGAAACCTTTGCTCGCTGATTATAATGTGCGCACAAGCTAACCACAGATCACAATTGTGATTAGTTTTAATTTCTGACCTATATATAACACAACACAGAAAACAACATATAGTGTGCCTCCATCACGTTCCTTTCCCACTGTTCTATTTCAGGTTCACATTTATTTATCTTTTTGACATTTAAAAAATAAATGTAAGGAAGTTTTACATTCAAAAAATTGACCACGTGTATTTCAAAACATGTTCGTGGTGTATTAAAATACTCCCTCCGTCCAGAAATACTTGTCGGACAAATGCACAAAAATGGATGTATCGAGAACTAAAATACGTCTAGATGCATCTATTTCTCCGACAAGTATTTCCGGACGGAGGGAGTATTATTGTGTAAACTCATTCTTGCATTTCAAGAAACACGTTGATTTTCTAAATACAAGTTGATTTTTTTAATGCATTTCTAAATTTTGTTTTTTTGCGAGAAAACTTTTAATCTATTCATCTTCAATCATGGCAATACAACGAACACCAGAAATAATAAAAATTACATCCAGATCTGTAGACCATCTAGCAACGATTACAAGCACTGAAGCGAGCCGAAGGCGCGCCACCGTCATCGCCCCTCCCTCGCCGGAGCCAGGCAAAACTTGTTGTAGTAGACAGTCGGGAAATCTCGTGCTAAGGCCCCCATAGGACCAGTGCAACAGAACAGCACCCGCCGACGATGAAGAGTAGTGTAGATCGGAAGGATCCAACCTGAAGAAACACAAATGTAGAGAAACTACGACCAGATCCGAGCAAATCCACCAAGGATAGATCCGTCGGAGACACACCTCCACACGTCCACCGACGATGCTAAGCACACCACCGGAACCGGGGATAGGCGAAGAAGACCTTATTCCATCCTCAGGAAGCCGCCGCTGTCTCGTCTTCCTGAGTAGGATACACACCCTAACAAAACTTGAAGAAACATCTAAAAATGGAGCCCTTCCACCGGTAAGGGTCGGGATCCACCGCACCGCCATGGCCCTAAGGCCATCGAAGACGAGGCGGATCGACGACGGTGCCGGAGAGAGGCAAAGGAACCCTAATCTTTTCTTGGGTGGGAGACTATTTTTTTTAATAAATTTCTAAAATTTATTATGATTACACAATAATTTTAATACATGTTGTCAACTTTTTAAGCAACTGTGTAGTTAGAAAAAACAATATACATGATAACTGTGAGCGCTTGTGGTCCTGAATGAAGATATGTATTTTTTATTGTTTTTATTAAATCTATATAAATTTTAAAATTATCATGTTTACCTATTTTAGTTAACCAATAATGAAAATGAAATGAAGATTTTAGATACACGATAATTGTGTATTTGTAATTATTGTAAAATTTTCTTGCATTTCATTTTTAAACGAAAAGATAAAAAAGGAAACATAAACACGAACTTGGAAAAAAACAATAAGAAAACTGGTAGCTGGGCATATAATTGGGCAAAAGTATAACCATTTCCTAAAACTACTATAAACATGATTAAAAATACACGTTGTCAATTTTAAAAACGATTTTGCATTTGAAGAAAAACAATGAGGATGCACAACAACTGTGCATGCTTGTGGTCCTGAATGAAGACACATAAATTTTTCCTACATTTTTTAATCCACATGTGCAAGTGTACTTGCCAACCCAATTTTATTTTCTATACTAAGCTTTATAGACAACTAGTATAAATGTAACACATGTTGCTCTTGTGGCTCGCTCACGTTGCCGGATGGCGTGGGCTCCCAGGTTCGAACGTAACCGCGCCTAGTTTATGTTTTTGAGTTATACTATTCATATCTCGCGTACTGGCAAGTGAGACCCATATTTCTACTGTATGCTGATGTGATATCAGTCTGAACGTATTACGTAGCCAGGATTATATTGGAGCGTATTTTCATATTTAAGGACCGTAGTGGAGCATTCCGCGAGTTCGAGGACCATCATGTTAGGAGAGTACAAGGACTGTAGCCGTAATTATCTCAGTCAAACATGGTTGTGACGTTGTGGCGTCGTGCACGCGAATCGGCGCTTCTTCCTTTTGATCACCTCGGGGATCTGACCGGCGCAAAGCTCCCCGAGAAGCCGCGGTCACGCGACGACCAGCCTCCAGATTAATGGGCTTCACATGGTAATATAAAAATAAAAAATAAAATAGGACCGTGGAAAGGACTGAGCCGACCGCTAGTCTATGTATCGGCCGGGGTCGGGCACCCGTCGCCGTCGATCGGGTCGACTCCCCGGGCCACTCGCCGCCCGATAGCTTCGTCCACCGCAGTGACCGCACGACAGCGAGCCGCCATGGTGCCACGAACGACTCGCCACACGCGTGCCGCCATGGTGACAGGAAGCCGGCTCGTGATCAGCCCCCGTCGCCGTCCATCGCCTGTGCGTGAGCTTGCGGTTAGAAGGTGTGACTCCACCTCCGTCGTGTCTCGCCTGAATTTTCTTGCTGCAGACAAGTGTTCGTCGTACTACACAGGAACGGACAATTGCAGTGCGACTAGTCAGTCAGGGCCTCAGGGGAACGTCGCAACTCGCAAGCCGTTTACTGGCGGGCATGGCGGGTCTCATGTAAGGTTCAACTCAAGAGGAGAGCCGCACGTGCTCTAGA
Source organism: Triticum dicoccoides (assembly GCF_002162155.2). Taxonomy (NCBI): domain Eukaryota; kingdom Viridiplantae; phylum Streptophyta; class Magnoliopsida; order Poales; family Poaceae; genus Triticum; species Triticum dicoccoides. Next base: position 659,436,080 of record NC_041383.1, on the reverse strand, counting down.
GAGACGAGGGTCAGCTAGATGCCACGGCAATAGCGCGACGACCGATGTGTGGCTCGAAGCCGTTCCTATTCAGAATGCGAACTCAGCGCATTCGTATGGAATAGCACTGCTCTTCAGGGAGTTGAAATGCCCTTTGGCAACATGCACCACAAATGTTGAGCAAATAACAAGTGTGGTTCTTTGTGGCGGCCCTTTAGAGCAACTATAGCATGAGGGCTCTTGTGTGGCTCTTGTGTGGCGGCGTGTTCTGAACCGGTGGTGGGAGCTCTTTCTCCTGAATTGGCTGAAGCCTTAGCTCTCCGGCGAGCGGTCCATCTTGTTCGGGAGGTGGGCTTTGATGATATTATCTTCAACACAGATTGCCTCTCTGTGGTGCAACGATTGATGTCCCCTGCCAAGGATCGTTCGGCGGTGGGATCAATTCTTGCTGATGTTAAAGACTTGGCTAATGGCCTTTCTTCTGTGGCTTTTCAGCATGTTCGTCGGCAGTACAATGTTTTAGCTCATGTATTAGCTAGATCAAGTTTAGACTCGTCTAGTCTGTGTATTTTCCATTCTGCTCTAGATTGCATCCGGGAGACTCTATGTAATTTTGTTGCTTGATCAATAAAGTCCAACGTTCTCTCTCAAAAAAAAAAAACTACAGCAGACCCTGTATATCTCGCGAACCCGCAAAATTCCAACGAGTATAAGGGCTCGGCCCAATTTTTTTTAGCCAAAACAGAGCCCGTAT
>NC_041383.1:659400194-659434909 GCF_002162155.2 Triticum dicoccoides | reverse complement strand
CGGGTTTGCGGGCAGATACGGGTCGAAACCCTATCCCCCGTCGCCGCGTTTCGCCGCAATTCCCCATTCCCTTCCTCGCATTTCTCGTCGCCGGTGAGCCCGCTTCCACCTCCAGCCGTCATGTGGGGCCGTATGTGGAGCTCTGGCCGCAGCTCCGGTGGGGCGGCGACCTCGAGCGCAAGCGGTGTGTCCGCATAGACGGCTCGAGAAAGTGCGCGACCAAGAAGTGGACCAACCAAGGCCTCGAGCCGCCGGCGTCGCTCCTCCATCGCGAGACGGAGGAGTACGACCGCCGGCACGGGCTCCTCCGGTCGCCCTCCTCGGCCGTGGGCTCTTCCTCCGCCGCGAGGGGCCGTTCCGGCGCGGTGCTTCTCCCCGTGAAGAGGAGTGGTCGGAGGAGCCGGAGGAGATCGAGCTCGTCGCCGTCAAGTAGGAGCCGAAGGAGATCGAGCGTCGAGGCGTCGTCGGGCCCGAAGATTATGTGGCTGATGTCGATGCGGTTGCGGCCGCCATTGTTGAACGGAGCTTGCGCGAGGAGGCGGAGCGCCGGCGCCACGACGAGGAGCTCGAAGACCCCATCCTCAAGCAGGCGGTCGCAGCCATCCTTGCCGCGAAGGAGAAGGACGACGAGTGGCGGCGCATCGGCGAGAAGCAGAGGCAGAAGTTCATCGACCTCGTCAGCTCCGACGAGGAGGACTGAGCTCCTCCACCTTGTCGTCCTCGGCCGCGAGCTCATCCATTTTGGTATATCGATTTCGGCCTCGCCGCCTTGAGACCCCCCACCCCCTCACTAGTGCAGAACCGGCCTTTAGTGCCGGTTCGACAACCGGCACTAAAGAGTGGGGACTAAAGGTCCCCCACCCTTTAGTACCGGTTCGTCACGAACCGGCGCTAAAGTGTCACCACGTGGCACGAGCCAGGCCCGGGTGCGTGTAGGACATTAGTACCGGTTGGTAACACCAACCGGTACTAAATGTTTGGGGGGTTTTGGCTTTATTTTCCATTTTTTTGTTTGCTGGTATTTCACGATACTGCAAATTGTACACATTATGCATATATATAAATAGATTTTCTCATACGTAAAGCCGCATATATATATATATATATATATATATATATATATATATATATATATATATATATATATATATATCATCGAATGTCTCACAACCAACACTATTAATTATTCACACATACACATGTATATACATATACAATTTCTCCTACATGTTGCCTTGGTGCCTTCGGAGCACGATGACAAGTGGTTCATGGGGACGGTAGCGGGTAATAGTATTCTCCTTTGGGATCTATGACCTGGTCGAGCAAAAATCCGGCTATTTCCTCTTGAAGTGCTAGTATGCGGTCCGCTGGTAGGAGCTTATCCCGCACCTCTCTGAACTGTTAAGAAGGAGATCAATATGCATGTGTATTAGTTGTGTGCCTAGATATCGATAATTGTGTGAATAGTGTTCTGACAAACGTACCCAGTCCTGTCTTTGAGGTCTGCTCCTTTCGGACGCCATCATGTGAATATTCTCGCAAACGTAGAATGGACACAGATCATTCCCCTGCGTCTGCTTCAGGGCCTTTACGAGAATGAAATTGAATCAGATAATGATTAATCAAGCATGATAATTAATTAATGGTATTGAAACAAGAATTAAAAAGATGGTAGCTAGCTAGTACTACTTAATTACTTACCTTTGGTCGATACCAAAACATCTTTTTTGTCCATTTGCCTGGAGTCACCTTGATGAACTTTGCCCAAGCCCTGCCCGTCAGCAAAGAAAATTCACAAAGGGGTTATTAAATAGTTCATATCAGGAAATGACGAACTAATAATAGGCCGAGATATAGTTAATAATGATTGAAATTACCTGTTGACCATCCCCTTCACGATGATGTAGTCTTTATCTTCTTTAAGTAGTGAGTCCAGTACTTCAACTGTTCCTTTGTCAACTTTAATGACTAACAAGATCCAGTGGAAACTGCATGCGCACATGTTTGCATGTCTTAATTAAGCGGGCATGTGCATAAAATTCATCAACTACCGTAAATCGTATACACTTAATTATTAACATCTAGCTAGCAAGTAAGCAAAAACATAATTTGTAGTACAAGACAGTGTGACTCACAGGAAGTTGTAAGGAAGTAGTATGTCTTCATTGGTATTGAGGCACTTGAAGAACTCTAGAATGCTTTCCTCTAAACTTACTCGATAACTTGGAATATTCCATGTGTACTCATTAATGGCATTTGGGTCAATGAACCCAATGCCATAGCATCCAGATTTTTTCATTTCATACATCTTCATCCTGCATATAATACCACAGAAAAGAATATAGCAAGGATAATTACATGTAATGATTGATCAAAATGATCACTACATAGCTAGCTTGAGACTTAAATTACAGAAAAAAATCACTTACAGACAATAGCAACTGACGATAAACTTGTCGAGTGCGTCTTGATTGTATAACTGAAATAGTTCTGAATACTCAACGGACAGAGCTTTCTCATGGAAGTAATGCTCATGCTTGACATTCACCATGAGGGACACTCGATTGGAAATCTTGGTAATGTTCATGTACCATTGATGCAATTCATACATTCTCGTTGGGAGGTTCTTGACCTTGTCTGGCTCGACCAAAGGTTGGCCTCGGACATATTTCCGTTTTATTTCCTCTTCTCTAAGCTGAGGCATGGGCTCGATTTCGAGGAGTTGTCCAACAGTGATCTTGAGCATTTCAGCCTGCATTATATGCTCCTCGGTTATTACCACATCGCCCAGCTGGGGAACATTAACGGTTTGCCCACAATAATATTGGGCACGCGCTCATGTGTTGTTGGCATAACAAGCAGGGGGATCGATTGTGCCGCCTGTTCTCCCAGCTGGGAACGGTTTTCCCGCATTTTTTGCCAGCTGCTTGTTGGCTCGAGCTCGAGATTGCTTCCTTCTGTAGCCGTCCTCGATGTAGCTTCCTGATTTGACGCTCATAGTCTGAGTCAACAGGCTTGGGAGATGGTGCTCTAGCCATACGAATGAAGTGGTCAATCGTTTTCTCAGGCACTTTCTCCTTTGGTGGCGGTGCCGGTTTCGGTCCAAAATGGGCGTCCACTTGGGCCTGCACTATGGCTGCGTTTTGCTCCTCGGTCATGTCGTAAGGCCTCCGAGGAAGAGGAGCGAGGCTTGGACCATATTTATATCGCTTGTCTCCGCCTGTACTTCATGTACTACATCAACTCGTACCGCTATGCACCATAGCTGCGGTGTGTCTCTTCTGCGGTTGCTGAGACGGTGGAGACGGCTGACTTGGCTGACGCTGTGCCGGACTTGAAGCAGGAGGAGTGGCCTGACGCTGTGTCGGACTTGAAACCGGAGGAGTGGCCTGACGCTATGCCGGACTTGAAGCAGGAGTCTGCTCACGCGTTCGGGGACTTGGAGGAGGTGGCGGACTTCGAGGAGGAGTCAGCTCAAGCGTTCGTGGACTTGGAGGAGAGGGAGTCTGCTGACTCGGTGGCGGACTTCGAGGAGGAGTCGGCAGACGACGCGATGTCGGTGGACTTGGAAAGATGATGCAATCCTTTCTCCATAGGATGATACGATGTATGGCCTCTCCCAGTGTGCGCTCGCCGTCACCTCCAGCAATGTCTAGGGCGCCACTCGCGGTTCCTGGGGCGCGGGCGGTGGACACCCAAAGAGAAGGAAGCATCACAGGATCATATCTCCGGTCATCTGCCCAAAGAACCTGCCAAGTAGTGGAGAATCTGACGCCGTCCATAGCAGCCATGTAGCGATGGACATGTTCGTCTTCCTCCCTGACACGGTGACGCACCACCTCTGGCGGGGCCGGCTGCCTCTGCACCGAATGTGGCCCGCGCGAACGCCACCAAAGGTATTCAGGGTCGACGAGGGGACCTGAGGCCGGGTTCCTCACCAAGCGGCGCGCCCCTCCAGGTAGCACCTCCCAGTGGCAGCCCGGCGGAGCCCAGTCAGACATGGGTCCTCTGAAGCATGACGTCGTCGTGAACGGGTCGACGGCGAGGATGCAGGCCGGGCATATCGTCGAGAACAAATACTATATGCCCGCAAAAAGTAACATTTTTTAAATGATTGGATTGTGATAACTAAAATTCTATAGCAAATTCTAACAATTTGACATTAATCTAATTCACCTAACTAAAACTAATTCTAAAATTTCTAACATTTCTGATTATATAACTAACATTTCTATAACATTTCTAATATTTCTATAACTAAAAAACAGAAAAATTGCTAACATTTCTATAAATATTTCTATAATGAAAAAACAGAAAAAATTTATAACATTTCTATATATATAACTAACATTTCTAATATTTCTATAACTAAAAAACAGAAAAATTTCTATAACTAAAATTTATAACAAAAAAACTAATGTATGTGTGTGTGTGTGGACATGGCGACCGGGGCATGAGCTCACCGGCGAGGCGACGATGGGGCGGCGATGATGGGGCAACGGGACGGGGCGGCAACGACGGGGCGACGGGACGGGGCGGCGACGGGGATGATGGGGGACGGGGACGGGGCGGCCGGGGACAACGGGGACGGGGACAGCCGGGGACGACGGGGACGGGGACGGCCGGGGCAGCGATGATGCCGGGGGCGGCAACGAGGGGCAGGGACGCGTTGGGTGCGGCGATGGCGTCGATCGGGGTAGGCGGTGTGTCGTTGGCGGAGAGGGAAGAAACAGAGGGAAACTGAATTTTTTTTCAAGTGTTGTATATACAGGATAGACCTTTAGTACTGGTTGGGGCCACCAACCGGTACTAAAGATCTGTTTTGGCCAGGCCAAGCGGCGGGAAGCGCCCCCCTTTAGTACCGGGTCATGGCACCAACCGGTACTAAAGACCCTCCCCCTTTAGTACCGGTTGGTGCCACGACCCGATACTAAAGGTCTGTGCTGGCGCAGGTTCGTGCGGCAAGTTAGTCCCACCTCGCTAGCCGAGGGGCGTCCGCACTGGTTTATAAGCCCAAGTGTGGTAGCTCTCTCAAGCTCCTCTCCAAAGTAGGCCTACTGGGCCTACCTGTTCTGTGCTGCCCTGTGGGCCTACTGGGCCGTTGCGGGCCTGCATCCTGGCCCAACAAAACGTTGTGTTTCTAGTCGTACGCATGCCGCTCTGGCCCATTAGGCGGGCTTTTTTATTTTCTTAATTTTTTTTGCTTTATTTATTTTTGTTTTATTTATTTTTGAGTTTTTTTGCTGTATATATAGTTTCTTTGTGAATATTTTTGCTTTAGGTTAGTGCCGGTAGTTTTCAAATTTGAATAGTTTAAATTTTGAATCATTTGAAATTTGTGTGAATCACTAGTTTGTGAATAACTTAACTTTGAAAATAGATTTTTCAGTGATTCTTTTTTCTTATGTTTAATATTATTAGTGTGTTTTATCATTATATTCAATTTGGTAATGCTTAGGTTATTTAAAAAATGAAATGCCTTTGTAACAGATGAGTTTTCGTCCGAAACCCTGATACTTCGAAAGAGATTGTCCATTTTGTACATGAAGTGCATCCAGTTTTTGCCGTAACCCTCTCTACTTTTTTGCACATGCTATGTGGGTGAAATTATGATACCATGCCAACTTTCAACCTTTTCTGAGTTCATTTGAAATGCTTTTCAATTTCAGGGTCATTTAGCTGAAAAAATCAGTAAATGCCTGAAAGAATTTGTTTGCACATAAAATTTCTTCGCGTTTCAAATGCCAAAACACATAACTACCCTAACTATTACAGAGATTCCCTCCTGGTGTGAAACACAGAAGAAAGTGAGATGATAGTGAAGCCGATCACATCCCAGATCTTTGGGTGTGAAACTTTTTCTTCGCGTGTGTCCCTTTGCACCGTAGCCATGGAAAATCTTCATCATTTAACTGGATGCTCAGGTCAATATTCATTGTGAATGGATCAATTTCATCAAAATTTTCATAATCTTCTGACATGTCTGTCTTGTCATCCACTCCCACGATGTTTCTTTTCCCTGTAAGAACTATGTGGCGCTTTGGCTCGTCCTATGATCCATTCGCTTCCTTATCTTTTCTTTTTCTCGGCCTGATAGACATGTATTTCACATAAAAAACCTACGTCACATTGTTGGCTAGGACGAATGGTTTTTCTGCATATGCAAGATTGTTGAGATCCACTATTGTCATTCCGTACTAGGGGTCTTCCGTTACCCCGCCTCGTGTCATATTGACCCATTTGCACCGAAACAAAGGGACCTTCAAACCACCTCCATAGTTAAGTTCCTATATGTCCTCTATGTAACCATAATATGTTTCCTTCCCCGTGTTGGTTGTTGCATCAAAGCAGACACAACTGTTTTGGTTGGTGCTCTTATTATCTTGGGCGATCGTGCAAAATGTATTCCCATTTATCTGGTACCCTTTGAAAGTCATTATATTCAAAGATGGTAACTGGGACAACGAGTACAGGTCATCTTCAATATCACCATCATGCATGGCACGTTTCTGCAACCAACTGGAGAAAGTCCTCGTTTGTTCATGTGTAATCCAGTCGTTAGACTTCTCCGGGTGTTTGGAGTGTAGAAAATTCTTGTGTTCCTCCATATACGGAGCCACCAAGGCGGAATTCTGTAGAAATGTGTAGTGTGCTTCAGTGAGAGAATGCCCGTCCATACATATTATTTGATCCCCTCCTAGCGTGCCTTTTCCATCCAGTCTGCTCTTATGCCGTGATTCAGGAACACCAATCGGCTTAAGGTCAGGAATAAAGTCAATACAAAACTCAATGACCTCCTCATTTTTGTGGCCCTTCGAGATGCTTCCTTCTGGCCTAGCACGGTTATGAACATATTTCTTCAAGACTCCCACAAACCTCTCAAAGGGGAACATATTGTGTAGAAATACAGGACCCAAAATATTAATCTCTTCGCAAAGGTGAACTAGGACGTGTGTCATGATGTTGAAGAAGGATGGTGGGAACACCAACTCGAAACTGACAAGACATTGCACCAAATCATTCTATAACCTTGGTATGATTTCTGGATCGATTACCTTCTGAGAGATTGCATTGAGGAATGCACATAGCTTCACAATGGCTAATCGAACGTTTTCCGGTAGAAGCCCCCTCAATGCAACCGGAAGCAGTTGCGTCATAATCACGTGGCAGTCATGAGACTTTAGGTTCTGGAACTTTTGCTCTACCATATTTGTTATTCCCTTTATATTCGACGAGAAGCCAGATGGTACCTTCATGCTGAGCAGGCATTCAAAGAAGATTTCCTTCTCTTCTTTGGTAAGAGCATAGCTGGCCTGACCCTGATGTATGCCATCTTTTCCGTGCATATGTTGCTGGTCCTCCCGTGCCTCTGGTGTATCTTTTGTCTTCCCATACATGCCCAAGAAGCCAAGCAGGGTCACGCAAAGATTCTTCGTCACGTGCATCACGTCGATTGCAGAGCAGACCTCTAGGTCTTTCCAACATGGCACGTCCCAAAATATAGATTTCTTCTTCCACATGGGTGCGCGTCCGTCAACGTCCTTCGGAACAGGTTGTCCGCCAGGACCCTTTCCAAAGATTACCTTCAAATCCTTGACCATATCATGTACATCAGCACCAGTACGGTGGCGAGGCTTCGTCCGGTGATCCGCCTCACCTTTGAAATGCTTGCCTTTCTTTCTTACGGGATGCCTGCTCGGAAGAAATCGACGAGGTCCCAGGTACACATTCTTCCTACAACTCTCCAAATATATACTGTCAATATCATCCAAACAGTGCGTACATCCGCGGTATCCCTTGTTTGTTTGTCCTGAAAGGTTACTGAGAGCAGGCCAATCATTGATGGTCACGAACAGCAATGCCTTTAGGTCAAATTCTTCTTGTCCGTGCTCATCCCACGCACGTACACCTGTTCCATTCCACAGCTGTAATAGTTCTTCAACTAATGTCCTTAGGTACACATCAATGTCGTTGCTGGGTTGCTTAGGGCCTTGGATGAGCACTGGCATCATAATGAACTTCCGCTTCATGCACAACCAAGGAGGAAGGTTATACAAACATAGAGTCACAGGCCACGTGCTATGGTTGTTGCTCTGCTCCCCAAAAGGAGTAATGCCATCTGCGCTTAGACCAAACCATACGTTCCTTGGGTCACCTGCAAACTCCTCCCTGTACTTCCTCTCAATTTTTCTCCACTGCGAACTGTCAGCGGGTACTCTCAACTTTCCGTCTTTCTTACGGTCTTCTCCGTGCCACCGCATTGCCTTCGCATGCTCTTTGTTTTGGAACAAAATTTTCAACTGTGGTATTATAGGAGCATACCACATCACCTTGGCAGGAATCTTCTTCCTGGGGCGTTCGCCCTCGACATCACCAGGGTCATCGCGACTGATCTTATAACGCAATGCACCGCATACCGGGCAAGCGTTCAAATCCTCGTACTCACCGCGGTAGAGGATGCAGTCATTAGGGCATGCATGTATCTTCTTCACCTCTAACCCTAGAGGGTAGACAGCCTTCTTTGCTTCATACGTACTCTCAGGCAATTCGTTATCCTTTGGAAGCATATTCTTTATCATTACCAACAACTTTCCAAATCCCTTGTCAGATACACCATTCTCTGCCTTCCATTGCAGCAATTCCAGTGTGGTGCCCAACTTTTTTGCCAGCTTTGCAATTTGGGTGCAACAATTTCTTGTGATCCTCTAACATGCGGTGCAACTTTTTCCTCTCCAAATCACTTGCGCAGTTTCTCTTTGCATCGGCAATGGCCCGACCTAGATCATCAGCGGGCTCATCTGATGCCTCTTCTTCAGCTTCTTCCCGCATTGTCGGCTCAGCTTCTTCCCCCATTGTTGTATCATCGTAGTCAGGGAACCCATGGCCAGGATAGCTGTCGTCGTCCTCTTCTTCTTCATTGTCTTCCATCATAACCCCTGTTTCTCCATGCTTGGTCCAAACATTATAGTGGGGCATGAAACCGGACTCAAATAGGTGGACGTGAATGGTTCTTGACGTTGAGTAATTGTGACCATTCTTACAGCCAGCACATGGACAAGGCATAAAACCATCCGCCCGCTTGTTAGCCTCAGCGGCAAGCAAAAAAGTATGCACGCCATTAATTAACCTGGGAGAGCATTGGTCATCATACATCCATTGTTGGCTCATCTTCATTACACAACACCGAATAGACTAAATTAATACAAGTTCATACATAAAGTTCATATACAACACATAATTAAATGCAACATACAAATAACTCTCTAGCTAAAGAATTTAAATGCAACAACAAATGCGATCAAGATCGCAACTAAGGTAACAATTGATCCAACAGCATAATGATACCAAGCCACACTATCAATGACATATTTTCTAATCTTTCTAATCTTCAACCGCATTTTCTCCATCTTGATCTTGTGATCATCGACAGCATCGGCAACATGCAACTCCAATTCCATCTTCTCCCCCTCAATTCTTTTCAATTTTTCTTTCAGATACTCGTTTTCTCTTTCAACTAAATTTAACCTCTCGACAATAGGGTCGGTTGGAATTTCCGGTTCCTAGATAAAAATATCTATGTCAACTTGATGGGCATAATTTGTCATAAACACGAAATGCAACAACTAGTTTTAAAAGAGAATATACCACATCTGAATCATAACAAGAACGAGGGCCGACGGGGACGGATATCAAAACCATGGCACTATGTATAACAAACAACATACAGGTAAGATAATTATACGAGTAACTATATATCCAAATCACACAAACATCAATTTGGTAATGTAAAACATTCATGAACAAGAGCCTCACCACAAGGTGGTGCCGGCGACAGGACGGTGCGGGCGATCGACAGTGGTTACGACGGAGATTTAGAAGGCACTAAGTAAACCACACCTACATATGCAAACTAAGTGTTATTTTTGACCTCAAATTGCATATAAATCAAATACTAGCACATATAATTCCTCCCAAATTACTAAACTCACAAATTAATCACTATACAAAGCATTGCAAGAGCTAATCTAGCAATGAGAGATGAAAGGACAAAGTTGCTAACCTTTGTGATCATTTGAATGGTTGGGGGCCTTCAAATCTTGACAATTTTTGGGCAAAATTTGTGATGAGCTCGAGGAAGAGAGGGGAAAAACAGAGGAAGTGAGGGGAAAGGGGAAGAATAGAGTGAGCTCGGGTGGACGAAGGGTTTATGTACGACGACCTTTAGTATTGGTTCGTGCCACGAACCGGTACTAAAGGTGCTGGAGGGGCCCCAGACTGACAACATCCTGCCACCACTCTCTTTAGTACCGGTTCGTGGCATGAACCGGTGCTAAAGGTTCGCCACGAACCGGTACTAATGACAGCAGCCGGCTAGCCGTTGGAACCGGCACTAATGTACACATTAATGCCGGCTCAAAATCAAACTGGCACTAATGTGTCTCAGATTTGACCCTTTTCTACTAGTGCATAGTAGTAGTGGTACAATGTAGTATGTATGATCATGTAGTATATGATGAACTAGTGTATGATCATGTAGTATGTGATGAACTAGTGGGGTTGCAATTTCTCCCGCGTAAGTTTTTTTAAAAAAATTATATAGTTTCATATACGGGGTCTACTCTGTCACGCACGATTTTGACATGCAAAATAGACATCGAACTATACACGTCATATGTGGGTCGGCTTTTTACGGGGTCTGCTAGAGATGCTCTTAATTTGTGCCTGCAAGTGGTTCCACTAGTTTCTGTGCATGTGTCAACGTCTCAGCGGCCTGTTCGTTTCATATTATTATGAGCCAGCAGAAGCAGCACTAACACTCTGGGGAGTTATTAACTAAAAAATCATGTGAAACAAACCTTCTTTACATAATAATAGCTACAACCTCTACTAAGGTTGAGACTCTACGCTACAGAAATTTTCCTACGGGAAACCCACAAAACACATATGAACTGGGACAAAAATCCTTGTCTTGGCAGTCTTCGGTCGGATGTGATGACAACGAAGCGAGGGCATTTATTCCTTCTTGAAGGCATTGCTGCGGAAGTAGTCGACATAGTTATGGATGTTTTTGTTATACATTATAACGGTTCAATCCTGGTTACATTTGTTCTCTACCTCATTTAATAATGAATAAGAATGATTATGTGCATCACAATGATGTAGAAACCAGAGGTTTAACCTTCCTTTTACAGAAAACATTTATTAGACTCGTTCGAGGGGACAATCGCTTGCTAGTTATGATTCTCTGCTAAGAGGACAAGTAGTTTAGAAACAATATATCCTCTTGAGTCTTAAAGTTAAAGGACAAGCAGCTAAAAGGCAGTTAAACCGATGAGCAGCTAAGGGATGCCAATTTCATCACATTTTATGAGGAATATATGTTGTCTTTTGAGTGTATGCTTTATGAGCATACCTAGCCTTTCCTAGTGCCCCCTTTTGTCTTATTTGAGGGGTTAACATCCACCTAGCCCTTCCCCTGAAAAGTTTTAGTGTCCTAAAAGATAGCTTTCCTCCTCAAAGTTTCCTCCACTAGGAAAAACTTGTTTCGGGAAAGATAGTACTCATAAAAAAAGAGGAATCCGCTCGACCCCTCCCCTTTCCCATTCAGCTCCCATCCAACCCCGCCGCCACCGCACTACTAGGGAAAACCTTATACACAGAATCTTAGCAGCAGCGCGGTTTAAAAACAAACGCTACTGCTAATTAGCAGTAGCGAGCTTGACGCAAGCTCACTACTAATAACACGGTAGCAGTAGCGCCCTAGGTGAAACAAGCGCTACTACTATAATTGCCACAGCGTTGCCTCCAGGCTAGATATAGTAGTAGCGCCCTTCCCTGGACGTGCTACTGCTAAAGTACTTAGTAGCAGCGTTTTCTTCAAAACTCGCTGCTGCTAAGTATTGCACCTAATTAACTTTAATTAGTCCCATACTGCTAAGCGAACAAGGTGTTTACCACCTTAAATATGTTACTTCTCAAACTATCTCGAGCAGTTGGTCTTAATTGAACTATATGTGTAGGATTTATGGCTGCAATATGAATCTTCACCAGTGCCTATATAGGTACTGTGAGGATTCATGTTGACTATTTAGATTCTACACAAAAAGATCAATGATGACCAATGTATATTTTTGATGCGTGCTTAGACTTATTAGTAGTGTTTTTATGTAAAATTGGCTATTGCTACATTATCTATAGCGCGTTTACTAAAGTGCGCTACTGCTAGTTCGACTTAACCACCCGTGGGCTCAAAATTTTGCTAAGTCCTCCTTTCCCCCCTGTTCCCCTACTCCTCTGTCGCCGCCGCCCAAGCCTGCCCTCATCGCCGCCGCCCGAGGCCGCCCTCAACCTCACCGCCGCCGCCCGCCGCCGCTCTCGACCTCACCGTCGCCGCCCTCGACCTCACCGCTGCCACCCTCGACCTCACCGCCGCCGCCCGAGCTCGCCCAGCACTGCAGAATCCCGATCCCGAGCCCGCCCTCGCCGCACCTACCTCTCCGTCGCCGAGCACCTCCCCGCCACCGTCTCTCCCCTCTCTGTAAGCCCCCCACCCCCTTTCTCTCTACTTAGTTAGTATTAGATGTTTTTTAATAGTAGTAGATGTTAATTTAGGGTTCATAGATAATGATTTTTAGTAGTAGTAGATGTTAATTAGTAGTAGTGATGGTACTAGTTAACTAGGGTAGTATGGTTAATAGTAGATGTTTTTTTACTATTGTATAATGTAGTTTTTTTACTGTTTTTAGTAAGTGTTTAAAATAATTAGTAAGTAAATTAATAAACTAGTTGAACTAGTTTAGTTTTAGTTGAACTAGTTTAGTAAGTGAATTAACAAACTAGTTGAACTAGTTGAATTAATAGACCTAATGTATTTTTAGTAAGATAATTAATATAACTAGTTGAACTACTTTATTTTTAGAAAGAACTAGTTTTTTTCTATTTATAGTAAGTTTATATTTAGTAAGAACTAGTTGAATTAATAGAACTAGTTGAACATGTCATGTTTGTTGTTATTTTTTTAGTTTAAGCAATTATTCAGGATGTATTAATGATAACTTATAGGGTTTTTGCTTTTGCCGAAATCAAGGAGCCCCTCCATCATCCCCGCTGTCGTCCCCGTCATCGACCCCCTCCGATCTCGAGGTGAGATCAGCCAAATCTCCATGTATATCTTGTGTTGCTCAAATAGGATATGTGGTTGCCCAAGTGGCTGGTCATGTTCAGGTTACACCTTCGAGTGGCCTATGTTTTGCCGGAGTGTTGATTAATTTCCGTTCCGGCAAATTTCAGGCGCTCGATATGTCCTTTTTTAGCAAAGGTCATAACGGGTTTTTCCGTGAATTCTGGCATGAACTGTGCTAGAATATGTAGGAAATATCGAGTTGCCTGGATTTTCTCGAAAAATAATGATCTAATTTAGGTTTTTTAGTACATATATTTAATTGTACAAGTTTAATCTTTGAATTATGAACGTAGAAAATGTCGTACTCGAACGATGAAAGTCTCCCGTGGGAGTGCAGCTGGTGCCACAATGATCAAGGTCTATGCGACAGGTTCCTTCAGCTGGACGAAGATCGGTGCTTCAGCATTAAGCTCGAGGAGACCTTCGATGTTGAAATGGTACACAATGACGACAAGTGTTTTTTCGTAATTAAGCATGACTTCAACTATTTCAACGTCTAATTTTCATCTTTTAAAATTCGACTAGCTTATCCCATGCCATGCAACTATATCTTGGAGAGGATGGGTTTTGAAGACCATGAAAATTTTGAAACAAAGAAAATACACCTAAGGACCCATCATGATATGGATTCTGAAGTAAATCTGTACAATTCTCAGAGCGTAACCCATTTTGGTTGCCAAAATTGGGAGGCACTTTGCAAAATGTATGGTTTTTATGAGGGTATGATTGTCACCATGGATCTTCGTTATCCTGACATCGAGCAATACAATATGGACATTTGGGTCCTTGTTGATACGCTTCCGATTCTACCGCTATGTGAGTTTCTCAAACATAGTTATTAACTAATTTATATTGTTTATTTCAAAATAGTTGACAGCTTATTTCCATTGACAGCTTATTTTGATTCTTCAAAGAATGTGCGAAAGATGGTAGACAAAACCCACTACACCGATGGCTCCGAATTAACTTATAAGGAGAAAAATCATCTGATCACATTTTGTACTTTTCTTGAGAATTACAATACCTATTATCGAACTCCTCCAAATTATGGTGAATACGTGCCACTAGTGCACGTGTTGAACCACGGTAACTTCTATGGAGATACCCTGGTAAGATTTTTTACTATTACGACATCCATGCATCTTTTGCATACTTCTAAAACTAGTACATCATTGCTAACTACGAAGTTATTACTATGTTTTTCAACAAAAAATCCCGATGGATTGTGTGCCTCATCTGATGTATCAGAATGGTCGCCTTGCAGTTCTGAACCTACAGCCAGGTCAACCTACGGATCTCACCTATGCATATCGGATTTCTAAAACCGGTGAACACATGTTAATCAAAGAATGGAAAAAAATGTTTGGACATTCGTAAGGAGGTTCTTGGAAGTAACATTAAGCGAAAGGCAAGAATTGGAGATAGGATAATCTCCATTCTCCATAATGGAGAGTCAGGGGCTATCTTATTTTTTTTGCTATTTTACCTTAGAGAATATAGTAGGTCCTAAGAGAATGTAGTAGGTCCTATGAGGTACAATATGTTTATTATGTGGTACAATGTGTTAGAGTTGATGATGAGGAGTAGTTGTGATTACGACTAGTGACCAATTTGCTATGTGATGTCTCATTAATGAAAACGATGATCTTGAGGAGGTGTTATATGACAATGATGTATTATGATGATGACTTGTTAATGATATGATGATGATGATGATATTTATTATATTATTGGGTGAAAGAACCGCGGATTAGTTTCAAGTGGATGGACATCCACTTGAAACTAGTCCACGGTTCTTTCACCCCGTGATGTAATAACTCATTATGATGTAAAAATAATCTCTAAATTTCTGTCGTATGAAAACTTGTGTAAAGGTGTATGAATACAACACGAAATAAAAAAGAAATAAAATACGAAATAATAGTAGTAGCGCAGGCCGGGAGAAGCGCCACTACTAATTACCAGTAGCGCTCTTCTGGGAAAGCGCTACTACTAAGTCGATATAGCAGTGGCGTGGGTTAAGGCACGCTACTGCTAACCCTTTAGCTGTAGCGCCGTACCAGTAGCGCACCAGCACACGCTACTGATAGGCCTAAAACCCGCGCTGCTGCTAGGCTTTTCCCTAGTAGTGAGCGGTGCCCTCGGATTCCATGGGAATGGGTGTTCATGGTTCATCCCCACCCCTACCACCCACCTCGGGCTCTCATGTTACTCGCTCACTGCTGACGTCGCCGTTTGCCATGGCCGATGCAGGGCCACATCGGAAGTCACGATTGTCGCACACTGCCTCACGCCGCTGCCACCATTGTGAACCTACATTTTTTATGTTTATTGATATAATATCTTGTTGTTGTTTAATGATTCAAAAGATGAGTAGGTATTAAACTTGGGGATGCTGATATATCTATATTTTTTCTTGTTTGATGCTACAATTATATTATTTTGGCATAGTTTTGGCATCAATTTTTAATATTTTTCTAGACTAACCTATTAATTCAGTACCCAGGGTAAGTTGTCGTTTTATGCTGTTGTCAATCTCTTAGGAAAATCAATTTCAAGAAACAAAAAAAAAACAAAAAAAATCCACAAAAATGTTTTGATTATGGAAGCTTTCGGAGGCACCTGGCCTCTCATGGGCAGACCTGTGGGCCCCATGCGGCCAGGCCTATGGCCAGGGGCGTGTCTGCGTGGGCCCCACGGGACTTTGTTCCACTGCTTGGTGTTGCTCTAAAATCCCTGAGAATAAATTTATGCTCTCATGAATTTATTCTTCAAGCTCACCAAATAACAGTCACCTCACAAAAGCAAATTGGAATGGCATGAACAATGCTAGTGTAATGAATATGAGAGGTAAAGCATTCTATTGTGTGTATATTATTTTATCACCATAAATTTATGCTCTCGTGACTAAATATTATCAAGTACTCCCTCCGTCCCATAATGTAAGACGCTTTTTGACACTATACTAGAGTCAAAAAACGTCTTACATTATGGGACGGAGGGAGTACGATACTATTGTGATTTTATTATTACTGGTGTGGGGCCCCAGATATAAAAATTGTTAGATTAAATGAAGGTCCTTGTCGTTGATGGCGGTGAAGGTGATATGCGAGTCCTAAGAAGCTCACTGAAGACTTCAATAACAAGAATGTTCTTCTTGTTAAGATTGCACGAATGGACAAGGTAGATGGCCATGCTAAGGTGTGGAGGGATCACGCAAGGGAGATGCCATATGACATTGAGGATTGCATCTATGACTTCAAGCATGGCCTTTAAGTAAAATGTGTAGTCACTGAGGTTATCAAGAAGATTGTTGAATACCTTAAGAAGTTGAAGATGCGCCATCAGATCGCCAACAAGCTCCAGCGCATTGAGGCTCATGTATGGTGCATGAGGCATAAACTTGATGAGTACAACCCTTACCTCTAGTATTTTGCTTGTTGGCCCACGAGCAGTCGCCATTTATGCGGAGGCCGCTAGTCTAGTGGGTAGTGGCAAAGCTTAGTGAGGGCCAACCTGGGTCACTACCCCCAGTCAGAAGATTATCTATGATAATCCCTTAGTAGTTGGCCCATATAAGCAGTGAAATTGGCCCAAACCATATTTTGGACCACCCCCACCCCCCGTCCCATTGCCCCTCCAACATTTTGACCAAAGCTCCGCCATTGCTTGTGGGTAAACCTTTTTATTGTGTGTATATTATCGTATCTATATAAAAAAATTATGCTCTTATGACTAAATATTACCAAGCAGTATTGTGGTTATCGTTGATGTGATATGGGGCACAAGCCTTGTTTGGTAAACCGGAGGTCCTTGTCATTGCTGACGATGAAGGTGATATGCAATTCCTAAGAACCTCTCAAGGGGTTCAACAACATTAATGTCCTTGTCAATATTGTAGGAACAGACGAGGTGGTTGACGACTAAGATGTGGAGGGATCAAGTGAGGACAATGCCATATGACATTGATGTTTCATCCACTCTTGACGTCTATAGGTAGTTCTTCAATCTTCACCTGACAGGATTTCTTTCTTTAGAGCAACTCTAGCAGTGTTGCCAGATCGACCCAATCGGCACAATAACGGCATGACCAATTCGAGTATCATAAATTACAGTAGACTAACAGTGTTACTATGCATTAAAGTGGTGCTATAGTATACTTTAGCTGTGCCACATGATCGCTTTTGGTCCAAACCTCGGTGGCGCATCAGGCTGGTCGTAATGGGGAGTATCATTTACTCGTATCATGCATATGATACTAGTGTATGATACTACTTTTGTAATGCATAATATCATAAATTAGTATTATCTTAGCTTGCCTTACTAAATGTCATGCATGATACAAAGTAGTGCAACATTTAATATGATATGGTATCATGATATAATACCACATCCTCTCTTTCCTCATTTAATTGTGTGACACATCATCCAAAAAGTCTAGTTGACATGCATACTCTCATTATGACTGGCCTCACAGCGAATGTGGCGAGTATACTACCCGTACTGCACTAGACTAGCAGTCAAACATGGATGTGATGTTGTGGCATCGTGCACGCGAATCTTCGCTTCTTCCTTTTGATCACCTCGGGGATCTGACCAGCGCAAAGCTCCCCAAGAAGCCACAGTCATGCGACGGCCAGCCTCCATATTAATGGGCTTCACATGATAATATAAAAATAAAAAATAAAATAGGACCATGGAAAGGACTGACCCAAACGGTAGTCTATGTATCGGCCGGGGTCGGGCTCCCGTCGCCATCGATCGGGTCGACTCCCCGGGCCACTCCCCGCCCGATAGCTTCATCCACCGCACGACAGGGAGCCTGCGTGGTGCCACGAAGGACTCGCCACACGCATGCCAAACAAAATTCCAGGCGTAGGAGCAAGCAACGTGCGTGGGAGCAAGCGACGATGCATATGGTGAAAGCCTCCCTCATCCGCTACGCCACGCGTTCATTGCTCTACGTTGCACCGGACAGTAGCGTCGCATCAGAAGGAAGAGGTTCATATCAGGATTCTAGGGATGATTCCCGCCGGTTAAGGGAAAACCGGGGCAAAATTGGACAAAATTGATCTCGGACGCAACTAATTCACAAACTGAACCGTAGGTGAAACTTTTTCACCCAGATGACCCTTTTGTGGTAGCGCTCAGGTCGGTATTACACTATACTAAGTAGCGTCTGACTGACATGCGCTACACTCGTGGCCAACGTGACACACCAGGGCCAGATCAAGGCCACCCCTGGCTGTGCAGTGCCTGGACGAAAGGAGCTACACTACCATGTGCAGCACCTGGACAAAAAGAGCTGCACAATGACTTGATCCACCGCGGGTGGGCCGACCCTTCCTAGCCCATTCCCGCACACACCCTAGAAAGCAACAGAACATTTTTGCAGTCCCATTTTCGCTAAGTCAGGGTATAGCGCCTGTCTACCAGGCGCCACACTAGATAGTGCAGCGTCCGCCCCCTAGGCCCTGCACTATAGAGTGTGGCACCTATGACTGAGGCGCTATGTTGTTTAATTCTGCAAAATTGTAGCGACCAGACCTCAAACAGTCTGATCTCTGTGCATCAGTGTCATCCCTGGATTGGTAATGCTGACACGCACAGTACTTGAAGGATTTATAATAGAGTAGCAATCACACACTTATTACATCAATGTCTCCAAAAGAGAACTTATTACAATAATATGGCTTAAGGCCATCTAATAACAATAACAGCGGAAGGCTTGGAAGATAAAGTGAGTCCATCAACTCCAACGGCATAGCTGAGTGAAAGATCGCGACCTAAGGCACCTTACTCGTCGTCTAAAATGTCTGCAACATGAACGTTGCAGCCCGAAAATGGGTCAACACATGGAATATGCTGGCAAAGTAACACATAGAGAATAATAAACAGAAAATTGCTATCACTACATGCAATATGGCTGGTGGAAAGCTCTATGGTTACAGTTTTGCATAAAGCCAACTTTTCTCTACAACAAAGGAATAAATTTTATTTAACTATCATGGTGGTTGTTAAACGAAGGTTACTCCAACTCAATCCCAATTAAGCATCATCATTAAACCCAAAACAATTAAATTAAGTAACATGATGAGATCGACATGATAATCCAAGAACCAGATACTCAAGATGTCCATAACCGTTGACACGGCTAACCATGATTAGTTTGTACACTCTGTAGAGGTTTGCGCACTTTTCCCCACAAGACTGGATCGCCTCCACTGTATTTCTCGCACTACAAGGTGTTTGAGAAACGGATGACCGAGACACAGTCTTTCAGAAACATTAACTCTCTACTCCGGGTAGACAGTACCACCTACAACCCACTACATCTGCTAGTCTACCTCTTCAAGAGCTCACACAACTTAATCAACTATGCTAGAGCCCATAATAGTTTGTGGCTGCACACGGAAGTTTCTAGCATGAATATGATCCCTTTGAGCCTGGGTGGCGGTCCATAGGAAAATCACACGGTACCCCGAGATTTCCAAAAATACAGGCAACACTGGGTTCTCCAGGTGCCTCAATCCACCCAGATGTGTATTAAAGTTGCCACCTTATGTTAACGATTAATTAACAAACTCACATATGTCATGGATACACTCACCCAATCCACGTCTACTAGCATAGCATGGCAATATAGGCAGTACGTAGAAGTAACTCCCAAAGGTTTGATAATAAACAGGACAATAGGTACTACCTCACCTACTTCCCAAAACCCACATATTAATCAGATCCTAATCGTGCAATGTATGATGGATTGATCTAATGCAATAAAACTGGGTACTCTAATGCAATAAAACTGGGTACGTAGAAGTAAAGAGGTATGATCAAAGTGTTACTTGCCTTGCTGATGATCTGCAAATCCTAGAGACTCGTAGTAGCATGCTTCGCAACCCGGGTACTCTATCACAAACAAACAAGCATACAATAAGCAATCAATCTAGAGGCACGGGTAAAACTCGAATAAGAGATTTAACCAGAAAGTTTAACTTAAGAACTCTGCTTTGCAAAAAGAATCAAATCAAACGAGGCAACGAAACTCAAACTGCGAAAGAAACAAGATCCGATTACTAATCTGGACTTAAATCAAGTTTTACAGTTCCAAAATCTTGTCCAAGTTGGTTAAACAGAAAGAGGGCTTCGAGACGAAACTCTAGGCGCTTGAATCGCCTGATTCCGATAAACGAGCAAGAAGATAAACTAAAACTAAGATTCAGGCAACCCTAGGAAAAGAAAACTGATGAACAGGCTAACGAACGAACGTTCGCTATCTGCGGCTAACGAGTGAACAAAGTTTGTTAAAACGAACGGACGAGCGAACACTCGCTAAATAAATAAACCAAAAAAAAACTAAACCGATCTATTCTAAAAAAAATGAATCTAGGGTTTAAATAAAATCGGTTGGTTTTTACCTAAACCGGAAAAAAACGGCGGCTCCTGATCGGATCATAACGAAGGCTTCGGCGACGGGGCGGCGGCTCCAGCAAGGCGAGGTGGGGCTGTGGGGCGGCGGCGACATCGGTGGTGCGCGGCGCGGGCGGCAGCGCTAGCGGGCGGCGGCGGCGGCGGCGGCTGTGGCTCGGTGGGGCTGCTGCTGCAGTGGCTTAGGGGTGGCGAGGGGGTGGAGTCGGCGGTGGCTCGGAGTCCCTCGAGGAGTCCGGCTCGGGGACGAAGGTGACGGGCGGGCGGAGTGGGCCGGCCCGGCTCGGCTGGGCCGCTGGCCAAGTCGGGCGCGCGAGACTTTTTTTTAAAATAACGTTCCGCCGAAAATAAATCCTAGAATAAAAATCTAAAATGCCAAAATAAATTTCCATCATCTAAATAAAATATTTAGAACAAGATGAACATTTCTTGGCCCTAAAAATGCAATTTTTGAAAACGTGCAATATTTTTCTAATTCAAATAAAATTGCAATAAACTCCAAATAAAATAACAAATTGATTTTAATATTTTTCCTCTAATATTTCATTTATTTTGGAGAAGTAATTTTATCTCCTCTCGTAATTTTTTATTTGTTTGAAATATTAGGAAAGAAAAATAATCAAAACCAATTGATCCTCTTTCCAGAATTTGAGAAAAACTCAAATATGAAAATATCGAAATCCCCAACTCTCTCCGTGGGTCCTTGGGTTGCGTAGGATTTCTAGGATCAAGCCAAAATGCAATAAAATATGATATGCAATGATGATCTAATTTATAACATGCCAGGTTGAAAATTTGGGATGTTACAAACCTACACCCTTAAGATGAATCTCGCCGTCGAGATTCGGGTTGGCTAGAAAATAGGTGAGGGTGGTCCTTCCGTAGATCTTCCTCTCGCTCCCAGGTTGCTTCATCTTCGGTATGGTGGCTCCAATGAACTTTGCAGAATTTGATAACTTTGCTGCGTGTGACTCGGCTGGCAAACTCGAGAATCTTCATTGGTTTCTCCTCGTAGGTCAAATTGCTATCCAACTGACTTGCTTCCAGCGGCACTGTATCTCTCAGAGGAATACCGGCCATCTCCGCGTGGCACTTATTCAACTGAGAAATGTGGAACACGTCATGAACTCCTAACAATCCTTCGAGCAGTTCCAACTTATAAGCAACTTCTCCCATACGTTTCAAAACTTTGTATGGTCCCACAAAACGTGGCGCTAATTTTCCCTTAACTTCAAAATGTTTAACTCCTCGAAGTGGGGACACACGTAGATAAACCCTATCTCCGACTTCGTAAAATGTCTCCTTGCATTTTGAATCTGCATAGCTCTTTTGCCTGGACTGGGCTACCTTGAGTCTATCGCGGATCAACTTAACCTTCTCTTCAGACTCTTTGATCAAATCTGGTCCAAACAACTAGCGATCTCCAACTTCATCCCATAGCAATAGGGTCCTGCACCTCCTTCCGTACAAGGCTTCGAAAAGGGCCATCTTCAAACTAGCTTGATAACTGTTGTTGTAGGAGAACTCTGCATATGACAAGTTGTCATCCCAACTAGATCCATAGTCTAGCGCACAAGCTCTCAACATGTCCTCCAGAATCTGATTTCCTCTCTCAGTCTGTCCATCTGTCTGCGGGTGAAAGGCTGTACTGAACTCTAACCTGGCACCCAAGGTTTCATTCAACTAATTCCAAAAGTTTGAGGTAAATTGGGTTCCTCTATCTGATACAATGGTCCTCCGAACTCCGTGCAGTCATGCGATCCTGGTCATATAAGTCTTTGCGAACTTAGCACTGGTGTAAGTGGTCTTCACTGGGATGAAATGAGCTACCTTCGTCAATTGATCGACTACAACCCATATCGAGTCATAGCCTGAATGAGTCCTGGGCAATCCCGTGATAAAGTCCATGCCTAGCTTATCCCACTTCCATTCGAGTATCAGCAAAGGCTGTAACAATCCTGCTGGCTTCTGATGCTCTGCCTTCACTCTCTGACAAACATCACAAATTGCTACGTACTCAGCAATATCTTTCTTCGTACCGGTCCACCAGAAACTATCCTTCAAATCCAAATACATCTTGGTGTTTCCTGGGTGAATCGAGTATAGCGAATCATGGGCCTTCTATAGAATCAACTTCCTGATCTCCGGATCATTGGGCACATAAACGCGGTCCTCAAACCATAGGGTATCGTGTTCATCCTCACGAAATCCCTTAGCTTTTCCTTTGCTCATTCTTTCCTTAATCTCGGCAATCTCCTTGTCCGTCTTATGAGCTTCTCTGATCTTAGTCATCAAAGTAGACTGAACGTCCAATGTTGCTTGATACGTCTCCAACGTATCTATAATTTTTGATTGTTCCATGCTATTATATTACCTGTTTTGGATGTTTATGGGCTTTATTTTACACATTATTATCATTTTTGGGACTAACCTACTAACCGGAGGCCCAGCCCGTATTGCTGTTTTTTTGCCTATTTCAGTATTTTGAAGAAAAGGAATATCAAACAGAGTCCAAACGGAATAAAACCTTCGTAAGCGTGATTTTTGGAACGAACGTGATCTAGAGGACTTGGAGTGCAAGTCAAGAAGCAGCCGAGGCGACCACGAGAGGGTAGGGTGCCCCCCATATAGGGTGCACCCCCTATCTCGTGGGCCCCTCGGGTGGCCACCGACCTACTTCTTCCTCCTATATAAGCCTACATACCCCGAAAACATCCAGGGAGCAACCGAAACACAATTTCCACTGCCGTAACCTTCTGTATCCGCGAGATCCCATCTTGGAGCCGTCGCCGGCGTTCTACCGAAGGGGGAATCCACCATGGAGGGCTTCTACATGAACACCATAGCCCCTCCAATGAGTTGTGAGTAGTTTACCATAGACCTTCGGGTCCATAGTTATTAGCTAGTTGGCTTCTTCTCTCTTTTTGGATCTCAATACAATGTTCTCCCCCTCTCTTGTGGAGATCTATTCGACGTAATCTCTTTTTGCGGTGTGTTTGTCGAGATCTGATGAGTTGTGGGTTTATGATCAAGTTTATCTATGGATAATAATTGAATCTTCTCTGAATTCTTTTATATGATTGAGTTATCTTTGCAAGTCTCTCTGAATTATCGGTTTGGTTTGGCCTACTAGATTGATCTTTCTTGCCATGGGAGAAGTGCTTAGCTTTGGGTTCAATCTTGTGGTGTTCTTACCCAGTGACAGAAAGGGTTGCAAGACACATATTGTATTGTTGCCATCGAGGATAAAAGATGGGGTTTATATCATATTGCTTGAGTTTATCCCTCTACGACATCATGTCATCTTGCTTAATGTGTTACTCTGTTCTTATGAACTTAATACTCTAGATGCATGCTGGATAGCGGTCGATGTGTGGAGTAATAGTAGTAGATGCAGGCAGGAGTCGGTCTACTTGTTGCAGACGTGATGCCTATATACATGATCATGCCTAGATAACATTAAAATTATTCGCTTTTCTATCAATTGCTCGACAGTAATTTGTTCACCCACCGTAATACTTATGCTCTCGAGAGAAGCCACTAGTGAAACCTATGGCCCCCGAGTCTATATCTTATCATATTTGCTTCCAATCTACTTTTATTTGCATCTTTATTTTCTGCATATATATTATAAAATACCAAATATATATTTATCTTATCATACTATCTCTATCAGATCTCACTTTCCCAAGTGGCTGTGAAGGGATTGACAACCCCTTTATCGCGTTGGTTGTGAGTTCTTTGTTTGTTTGTGTAGGTTCGTGGGACTTGTTGAGGAGCCTCCTACTGGATTGATACCTTGGTTCTCAAAAACTGAGGGAAATAATTACGCTACTGTGCTGCATCACCCTTTCCTCTTCAAGGAAAACTAACGCAAGCTCAAGACGTAGCAAGAAGGATTTCTGGTACCGTTGTCGGGGAGGTCTTCGCTCAAGTCAAGATGTCGGAGTAATGGGCCACGGGTAGGCTAACCCGAGGCCCAGGACCTTTCAAGACATCGGGGCAGGCCGCGCCCCTCAGGCCGAGTCCCAGGAGCGACTCCAAGACAAGCCGAGTCCCAGACGGCGACTCCGAGATAAGCCGACTCCAAGCTGGCGACCTCCAGAGAGGCCGACTATGGAGAGTCGGCCCATGACTCCTCCCTCATCTCGAAGTACGATGCGGGGTACGGTCATGGCGTGGCCGTTCCCCCTGCTTACGAAGGGCCGGCATGGCTACAGTGAGCCGTATCGCTGGAAGATCTCCGGCGAGGCGCGGCACTGTTGCCATGCCTGCCCTGACCTCAGCCACAGTGCACAGCACACTGTGCCCACGACGCCGGCCTGTACGACCCGAAGGCGGCGGGGCCGCCTGTTAGTGGGTGGGCCGAAGGCGGCCTGAGCGCCCCGAAGACGGACATGTGGGAGTCGGCCTCCCTGGAGTCGGCCGACTCCTCCCCAGGGCCCCACGAGCCATTAACCAGATAGGATGGGGAATGGCGACAGTGATCGCCCGATAGACGGCGGCACTGTTGCCACGACCCAATGACCGAGCCTGCGTCATCAGGAGTGCCGCTATAGTATCAAGCCTGTCCGCGGGACCCGCCAGTCGGCGGGCCCCAGAAGCCGGCGGGGAGGACGGCGGCCTGAGGGACAGACGACTGGGACCCGCGCCCAGCCGGATTACTATTGTACCCCCGAGGGGTAGGCCTATATAAACCCCCCGGAGCACCCATGCAAAGGGTTCGGACCTAGATAGAGATAGACCAGATAGCACAGGGAGGAGAGAGCTAGCCTTGCCCTATCCTGCCTCCCAAAACAGCTCCAGGAGCACCATTGTAGTCACTTTGCATTAGTGATCATGCGGAGACCCCGCAGAGTAGCAGTAGGGGTGTTATCTCCTAGGAGAGCCCTGAAGCTGGGTAAGTTCCGCCGGCGTGCATGTCTTCGCCTCATCCTGCTTCCAGGCACCAGCGACGTTCTACTCGCTCCCACCATGATAATCCATCCTTTGGCATATGTCGTATCCAACCCCCGACATTTGGCGCCCACCGTGGGGCGAGGTGCACCGTCGTCCGAAGATCTGCTCTGGACGGGAACCCTGTTCCTCCCCGGCAAGCACAGCCAGCCCGGCACGCCGGATGGCGTCTTTGCCGACGCGCTGCACGGCGCTGAGATCGCCTGTGCGGCCAGCTGCCTCACCGATCTTATCGGCGAGGTTCGCCTCTCCGATGAGCATGCGTCCGACGCAGGCACGAGTGGCCCCGAGAGCCTCCTCGCGGGCCTCCTCGACCAACTCCACATCGCCGGCGAGCCTGCCGCGGACCTGGAGTCCATAGGATCCACCGACCTGATGCTGGTCGACTCCGACACCGCGTCGCTCGACGCGTTCCCCACCAACGTGGTGGTCTACGACGAGCCGCTCTCTTACGCGGGGAGCGGCGGAAGCACCGTCACTGAGGTCCTCGTCCTCGACCACGGCGAGCACTCCGGCGAAGGAGCGCATGACCCGCTTGACGCGGCCCTGCGAGACCTTGCAGCACCGATTTCGGAAGACGCTGACACCGAGACGCTGGAGGCACTCCGCCTTCAGCTCGTCGAGGGCGCGAAGAAGCTGGCAAGAATGAGGCGCTTGTCAGAAGCTTACCAACACGAGATGGATCGCGCCGTAGGCGGCTCGCCGGCTCCAACCGGGCCTAGCCGCCTAGGCGCGGTCCGACAGCGCGGCGCAGCAATCGCCAACTTCTTCGGGGCTGATCGCCCTGTGTATGCCACGCCCGCAGAGAATATCCGTGCCGCCCAGGCGGCGGCGGACGAGCTCGACAACTTCGAAGGTGAAGAGCGCCGCATAATGACGGAGCGAGTTCAGCAGCTCCTCGACGCGGCTACCGCGCAGAATGATGCCGGCTGCCGCACCGAGGCGCCGCAGCGCCAAATGACGACCCACCGCCTCGCCGAGACCAAGGTGCGACGTCTCGGACGCCGACTGGTGGGGCCCGTGGGAAGAAGGACAAGGAGCCGGCTGTCAGCCACGGTCGGACTCACATCACCATCGAGCGCGACCAAGACGGCCGCCCCAAAGTGGTGGAACAACGAGACGACTACCTGCCTCCCCCTCCTCGCAGAGAAAGGCGAGTCTCCCCGCCGCCCGTGGAACATCCGACCCTCGGCGACCGCCTCGGCTGCCGAGAGGGAGTCGGAGAGAACGACACCCACCACCGGATCGACCGACTCCACCGATCCCTGGCACTGGAAGAAGAAGACGAGTTGGGTCCCCCCTGCTTTGGACCCCGCATCCGAGATGAGCCCTTCCCCAAAGGGTTCACGCTCCCCCGAGACATGCCCAAATATACCGACTCCGTGAAGCCGGAAGATTGGCTGATCGACTACTCCACAGCCGCCAACATAGCGAACGGCAACAAGCATGTTGCCGTAAGATACGTCCCGCTCATGCTCCAGGGCTCGGCCCGGACGTGGTTGAACAGTCTGAAGCCTCGCAGCATCAACAGCTGGGTCGACTTCACCGAGGCTTTCGTCCGCAACTTCACGAGCACGTACAAGCGACCTCCCAAGCCACGCCAACTCTCCTTGTGCGTGCAAGGCCCTGACGAGTCTACTCGCGACTACCTCACGCGCTGGGGCGAACTCCGGAACTCCTGCGAGGGCGTGCACGAGGTGCAGGCCATCGAGTACTTTACTGCCGGGTGCAGAGAAGGCACCCTCCTCAAGCACAAGCACCTCTGCGATGAGCCGGAGACCCTCGATGAGCTGCTGATCACAGCGGACAAGTACGCCACGGCCGAATCCTCCATGAAGGCGGAGATTCGGGTCAGCACAACTGGCAAAGTCGCCCCTCAGGCTCCAAGAACTCTGGCTGGAGACACCAGTCGGCGGCAACAGCAGAATGACCAGAAGCGCAAAGCCCCGCAGCTGACTTCCAGCAGTCGGCAAGTGGCAACGACAGAGGACCAGCAGTTGAAGGGACCGCCTCCGGCGAAGCGACAGAAGGGCGGCAAGTCCAACTGGCTGCCGGCTTTCTCCTACGAGCAGACTCTAGATGGTCCCTGCAAGTTCCACAGCGGTGCGAAGCCGTCCAACCACACCACCAGGAAATGCCACTGGCTGACCAGAATCGCCAAGGGGGACGGCCTGCCCCCTCCCCCTCCTGCTGGGCTGCCTCCTCCACTGCCGCCCCAGCAGCCGGCCGTTGGGCCAGTCAGCGCGATACAAGACGAGTTCCCGGATGAGCACGGAGCCTATGTGGTGTTCACCAGTGTAGCGGATGACCGACGCAGCAGGCACCAACAGCAGCAAGAAGTAAATGCGGTTGCATCAAGTACTCTAGAGTTCATGCATTGGTCTGAAAAGCCTATCAGTTGGAGCAGGGCTGATCACCCCGAGGTGATGCCAAGTCTAGGCTCCTAAGCCTTGGTCTTAGGCGCCACACTCACCACAGATAGGCGGGCCGCTCGCTTCTCGCGAGTACTGATAGACGGAGGCAGCAATATCATCATCCTGTACAAGGATACAATGGAGAAATTAGGAATCAAGCGAAGACAGCTTCAGAGCAGCCGGACCGTGTTCCACGGAATCGTCCCTGGCCTTTCCTGCTCGCAAATCGGCAAGATCCTGATAGATGTCCTCTTCGGAGACAAGGATCATTTCCGCCGAGAGCCAATTTGGTTCGAGGTGGTGGACCTCGAAAGCCCATACCATGCATTGCTTGGCCGACCCGCCTTGGCCAAGTTCATGGTGGTCCCCCACTACGCCTACCTCAAGATGAAGATGCCGAGTTCCAAGGGAATCCTCGTCCAGCAACTCAGCGGATACTTCGAGGGGTGCGAGTTCCTCCACGTGCCAAGGAACGACAACGACCAAGCAGACGCCTTGGCACGAATCGGCTCCTCCCGCCAGGCAATACCATCTGGTGTCGCCCTCCGGCGCCTCCTCAAGCCTTCTATCAAGCCATCACCAGAATCAGATTCAATCTTTGTGCCGGCTCCGCCTGAGGAAGACGGATCCCACTCCAAGAAACACATAGTCGAAGCCGGCCCGGGAACTTCACAACCCGGCCCGGGGACTGCAGTGGCAAGATCGAAGACTCCAGAGCTCGGCCCGGGGACTGCTCCAGTCGGCCCCGGGACTTTGTCAAATCAGCAAGCGGCTGCGGACTCCAACCCGCCGCCTCCCAGCCCGGCCGCCCTTGTCCAAGTCGCACTAGTGGCAGTTGAAGAAATAGCAACACCTTCATGGGCCCAACCCATCCTCAGGTTCTTAGTAAACAGAGAGCTGCCAACTGATGAAATCTTGGCTCGACAAGTGCAACGCCGAGCAGCAGCCTACACCATAGTCAACAGAGAGCTGGTCAGGCGCAATGTTACCGGCGTCTTCCAACGCTGCGTCGAGGCAGAACAAGGCCAGGCAATCCTCAGAGACATCCATGAAGGCGAGTGCGGTCACCACGCGGCCTCCAGGGCACTCGTTGCCAAAGCCTTCTGGCACGGTTTCTTCTGGCCAACTGCCCTGGAAGAGGCCAAAGAGTTAGTCCAAAAGTGCAAGGGGTGCCAGATTTTCTGTTCCAAGCCACTTCAGCCAGCTTCCGCACTCAAGACTATCCCCATCGCCTGGCCCTTTGCAGTCTGGGGCCTGGACATGGTGGGACCATTCAAGACGGCACGAGGTGGCTTGACTCACCTACTTGTCGCGGTGGACAAGTTCACCAAGTGGGTGGAGGTGAAACCCATCAAGAAGTTGAATGGTCCGACTGCAGTGACCTTCATCGCTGACATCACAACTCGGTACGGCATCCCACACAGCATCATCACCGACAATGGCATGAATTTTGCCAAAGGCGCCTTGGCCTGTTTCTGCGCGACATAGGGCATCCGACTGGACTTAGCATCTGTTGCCCATCCGCAGTCAAACGGCCAGGTGGAGCAAGCGAATGGCCTCATCTTATCCGGCATCAAGCCTCGACTCGTCGTACCGCTGGAGCGATCTGCCGGCTATTGGCTTGAGGAGCTGCCAGCCGTCCTCTAGAGTCTGCGCACGACTCCAAACAAGTCAACCGGCTTCACACCCTTCTTCCTCGTCTATGGTGCCGAAGCCGTCATCCCAACGGACATAGAGTTCGACTCCCCGCGAGTCACCATGTACACCAAGGAAGAAGCAGAAGAAGCACGTCAAGACGGCGTCGATCTGCTGGAAGAGGGCCGACTGTTGGCACTCAGTCGGTCCAGCATCTACCAGCAGAGTCAGCGTTGATACTACAACAGGAAGGTCAGGCCAAGATCTTTCCAATAAGGCGACCTTGTGCTCCGGCTGATCCAGCGAACAGCCGGCCAGCACAAGCTGTTGGCACCTTGGGAAGGCCCCTTTATCATCAGCAAGGTGCTAGGGAACGACGCCTATTACCTGATTGACGCTCAGAAGCCCCGAGCGCGCAAGAGGGACGACTCCGGCAAAGAGACAGAGCGCCCGTGGAATGCAAATCTTCTTCGAAGATTTTACAGTTGATGCAGTATGTATCACACTACCCCTTTGTATTAAAGTACTAAGACTTTGGGGCCCCTGAGACGAGCTCGGGGACTGCCCTTTTTTGTTATCTGTATGATAAGAATTATGCCGTCGAGTACATTACTTTCATTACAAGCCGCTTGGCACCGGGCCAGACTAGTCGGCCCGGGGACTCGCCGCCTTGCGCTATGAGGAGCTTCCCGCAGTCAGACAAGTAGTGCGCGGCGCCCAATCCGCCTCCTGGCAAAGCCGCAGCTCACAGAGCGACTGTGAGGCGGGCAGGAGTGAGGAAGAACGGGCGCCCACACGAAAAATGGCTAAGGACCTAAATCACGAACATAGGGCAAGATGGCCTCCTGCATTTCTGAAATAGAAAGTCGACTCATGAGTAGCCGGCTCGCCGTCTTTATTAGCCTCTATCAAGGACGGCCGACTCTTGGGTAGTCAGCATGTTGCTTTCTATCCAACTTGCTAAAGAAACACTAAACGGCCAAGTACTTGCCTTCCCGAAGTAGCCAAGCACTTGACCCAGCGACAGTCCGCAGAGCGGCTGTCCGACTGGCAAGGCAACGACTAAAGGAAGACAGCAAAGGGAAAAGCCTAAAGAGCAGTAAGCAAGGAAAGACGGAAATCGGATAAATATTTACATAGGCCCTTGGCCGAATCTTCGAATAGAAGTTCAAGATACACCCCGCGGGTGGAATTGTACGAATCTAACAAAGTTTTCAAAAGATTACTAAGACAAACAAACAGAGGCGAAAAAGGCAGCCTAGGAGGCGGCATCTGGGATCGAAGGATGGAAGGAGATGGCGGTGTCAGGCGTCGGGGCAGTCGGCTGGGCGGTCTCGGTTTGATCGCCTCCGGCGGCAGTCGCCTTCTCTCAATGCGGCTCGTTGCTGGAGGCGCGGTCGAGCTGAGGCTTGCCGCCTGCTCCGTCTTCTGGCACCTCCGCCTTGCCTTCGTCCTCCACCTCGTCCTCCTCCTCGGTGCTGGAGTCGATCACCTCCGCCGAGTCCTCGCCATACTCCGGGTTCATCCCGAACCACTCTGGCGGCACTTCCTCGCCGCCTTCAGCCCGCTCGGGGACGAAGACACTGGTGTCTGTGTACTCGGCGATGGCCGCCGCACGCTCGATAAGGGTGCCCTCTACGGCCTCCAGCTCGGCCTGGGCTTCTGACCAGAACGCGGCCAGACGGTCCAGGTCCAGCCCTGGATACCACGCCTTGACGAACTCCATGGCCCGGCGCGCTTCGGCCCGGGCCGAGGAGCCCTTCCAGGCCTCAAGTCGGCCGACAGCGACTCCAGCCAGTCGGCAGTTCGGCTGGCGGTGCGTAGAGCCGGCGTGCCTGGCCACAGGGCGGCAACCGCCTGGGCGCCGGCACGCTGAAGCCGGCGCATCATCCGGTGAGCCAGACAAAGACGGGCTTCAATGCTCAGAAGCTGCTCATCGATGGTTCGGGGGGCATTAGCGGCGATCTCCTCACCGTTTTCCCTTCGCGCCTCATGATCAGCCTCGATGGCCAGAGGGACTGCCTGCGAGTGACTAGGGAAGAAGTCTGCCAAGACAAAAAAGAAGCAAGTCGAAAAATCAGAAGTCGGCCTGACACATAGTCGGAAGCCCGAAGAAACGAAATAAACTTACCATCAACGATATCCTCGATCTCGTGGAAGCCGGAGGTCAGCATCGCCTCCCTGTCAGTCCAGGAGGAGTGCTCGCTCTCGAACTCGGCCAGGAGAGCGGCCTCCTTCTTCTCGGCCTCGTCCTGCGCCTTCTTGAGCAGCTCCTTCTGCGCGGCCAGCTGCGCCGCCAGCAGGTCGCGCTCCGCGGCAAGCTTTCCACACTCCTCCTCCTTGGCACGACGGGCGGTATTGGCCTCGCCCAGCTGCTCCTGAAGAGCGGTGTTGGCTCCTGGAGAACTAAAGAAGAGACAAACAAGTCGTCAGCAAAGAAGATCGCCGGGAAGATCCGGCCCGACTGCTCAGCAGTCAGCCCAAATCTTGGGGACTACAGCCCGCGGGTGCGCCAGCGCGCCCCCAGGAAGAAGAACTTACTCCGGCTTTCCGACAAGTCGGCAGCCCGCTTGCTCAACTCCTCAACATTGTGGTTGAAGGCAGTGGCGCGGAGGTTGTGATACTCCTGCAATAAGTCATTGAAGACAAAGTTAGTATTTGGAACTCGCCAGAGGGAGTTCCGAACTGCTCGCTCAGCAGCCGGCCCGGAACTCGGGGACTACACCCAGTGGGTGCGCTGGCGCGCCCCCACAGAGAAAAACAAGAATCAATAAGGAAAAGAAACTTACTTGGACGACCGTTCGTGCGGCCAGATGCGCTCTGGTGCAGGCTTGAAGGGCGTCGCCTTCGGCCCGCAGCTTCGCCTGGACTTCCAGAAGCGATTGATTTAGCGGCCCGGTGCCGCCTCCACGCAACCACCTGGTGGGCGCAGCGCTTGTGGCCTCAGCGTCTAGGGTTGCCGAGCTGGCAGCGCTGGTCTCCCGAGGTCGCCCTCTCAAGACGGCGGCGCACCAGCGAGGCGACTTGGAGAAGCAGCCGCGCCTCGGCCTCGTCCATGGCCGGCGGCTCCGACGGACCCACCGGCTGTTTGCCGTGCGGTCTCCCAGATGGCGGTGGCGGCATGAGAGTGCCCGACATAGAAGCCTCGCCGCTCTCCTTCTCCACGACGGGGTTCTCGGTGCCGGCCTCTCCGGTCTGCCCCGTGAACTCCGGAGGCGGCGGTGCAGACGAAAGTGGGGGGACGAGCATCGCCGATCGGCGACGCGCGGCCTCCTCGGCACGCCGTCTCGCCGCAAGGGCGGCTTCGGCATCCTCCAGCTTCTTCTGGGTGGAGGCGGCCGCCCTGTCGGCCTCCGCCTTCTCCAGACGTTCAGCCTCCTCCTCCTCACGTTTCTCCCGCGCATTTCGCTCCGTCGCCTCCCGGAGGTCGGCGGTAGGGTCGGCCCGCCGAGTATTGGCAGACGTCTCTGCCGACCCCATGACGGAGGGGACGGTGACTCTCTCAAGGGAAAGAGGGGCCCTGAAGAAGAATGAAGGGAGTATAAAAGAAGACTCGGACAAGATTCAACGAAGGAAAATAAAAAAGTGTAAAGACTTACGCAGAGACTAGCGGCGGCCTTCTCACTTCCCTTCGGAAGCGGTTGGCCTTCGCGGCCGCCTCCTCCCGTCTGGTCGCGGCGGCCGCCCCCTTTATCTTCTTCAATTTGCCGCCAAGCGCACTCGGCCCGGCGTGACGCCTCTTCAAACCGCCTTGGCCGGCGGAGGAACCGACCTTCGGCTGGTGGCGCGGGGCGACCTCCCCTTGGGCGTCGTCATTAGGCCAGTCGGCGAAGGTGGCCGAGGGCCTGAAGTCGCCTTCTGCTCCTTCTCCCCCGCCTTCGGTGTCGGCTTCCATCGCCGCCGCCCTCAAGTCGGGGTCGTCGACGTCGCTCTCCGCACGATCGGGAACATACTCGCGGGGCTGTCTCGTGGCGCCGGCTGCGGGCTGCATAAGAGGATTCTACCTCAGAAGAAACCGACAAGAGTCAGAAGCCGGAGTCGGCCGCAAAGAAGACAAAACAATAGGGGGACGCGACTTACCACTGGTGGGGGGTTGTCGCGCGAGTACGGCTCTTTGCCGAACTGCCAGTCCTCCTTGAACTCGCAGTGCGCGATATGGTTCACCAAGTTCGCCACCTCCTTGCGGGGCATCTCCTTGGTGCTCATCCGACTTGGGTCTCGGAGGCCGCTCATCTGACAGATCAGGTGAGGCCGGCCTTGGAGCGGGAGAACTCGGCGCGCCACGAAGGCGGCCAGCAAGTCGGCCCCGACGAGACCCTCCGACTGCGTCAAGACTCAGAGTCACGCTACGGCGACGGCTCCGGCGGGAGTCATCGTCTTGACTCGGTGAGACCAGCTGGGGAGCCTCCCAGTTAAGGGGGCGGCGTTGTAGGGCGGCAGGTTGACCCAGTCACCGTCGGAGGCGAGGTTCTTCACGTAGAAGTATGAGCGCTGCCAAATCTTCACCGACTTGATCAGCATGATGGGAGGAAAGGGGTTGTCGGCCGTCGAGCGCCGCACCGCGATGTAGGCGCCGCACTGAGCCGGCACGCCGGTGACGTGCGTGCCGAGCTTAGAAGAGAAGAATTCTCCCCACAGCTCGATGGTGGGGAGAACGCCGAGGAAACCTTCACACGGAGTGGCGAAGGCGGAGAGCAACACCACCGTATTCGGAGTGAGGTGGTGCGGTTGAAGGCTGTGGAACTCCAAGAATGAGCGGAAGAAGCCGCTCGCCGGCAGCCCCAGGCCGCGCATGAGGTGCGAGCAGAAGATGACCCGCTCGCCCTCCTCCGGCGCCGGCCGGATCTCCCCCACCGGCGCGGCGCGGGCGCGCACGAGGTCCGCGCTGGGGAGACGGCGTGTCCGGCGGAGGAACTCGATGTGTTCCTCTTCTACCTCCGAGCTGTCCCACACGCCGGAGCGCATGGCGGGGGCCGCGGCGGAGGAAGAGCTCATCGCCGTGGTGTGGAGTGCTCTTGCTCAACGGCGGAGGCAGGAGGGAGAGAAGGCAAGATGAGGCGGGGGAGCGGGGAAGAAGGGCGCGCGTGCTGTGCCGCTCC
>NC_041383.1:659316497-659400047 GCF_002162155.2 Triticum dicoccoides | reverse complement strand
TGTGGGCTGAGAAGCCGAGGGGGCGGGCGTGGGATTAACTGCGCACGATGCCCTACGCCGCCCCATGATTTACCCCACGAAGTTACTGCGCGCAGTAACGACATGGGAAAAGCAACCGTCCACGGCCGCAACGGATCCGTTCGTATGCTGAGGCACGGTAGTGGCGGGCCCCGCCTGACGGCCCATCCCGTCGCGCGCATGGGCAGGCAGACTGTCCTCTCCACGTGGCGCCACGCGATAGGACCACCCTGATGGTTGCGGGGAAGCGTATCAGGCACGCCGCCTGGTTTCCCGCCGCGACTTTCGAACTGCGGCTCTTCGCTAAACATCCGACTCTCGACAGTCGGCCCAAGGGAAGATGGCAGCCGAGTTCCAGAGTCCGCTCCTGGAAGGTTGAAACTGTTGAAGCCCACAATGCAGCGTCCGAAGGGCTTCACCAGCTTCGGGGACTACTGTCAGAGTAATGGGCCACGGGTAGGCTAACCCGAGTCCCAGGACCTTTCAAGACATCGGGGCAGGCCGCGCCCCTCAGGCCGAGTCCCAGGAGCAACTGCAAGACAAGCCGAGTCCCAGACGGCGACTCCGAGATAAGCCGACTCCAAGCTGGCGACCTCTAGAGAGGCCGACTATGGAGAGTCGGCCCATGACTCCTCCCTCATCTCAAAGTACGATGCGGGGTACGGTCACGGCGTGGCCGTTCCCCCTGCTTACGAAGGGCCGGCATGGCTACAGTGAGCCGTATCGCTGGAAGATCTCCGGCGAGGCGCGGCACTGTTGCCATGCCTGCCCTGACCTCAGCCACAGTGCGCAGCACACTGTGCCCACAACGCCGGCCTGTACGACCCGAAGGCGACGGGGCCGCCTGTCAGTGGGTGGGCCGAAGGCGGCCTGAGCGCCCCGAAGATGGACCTGTGGGAGTCGGCCTCCCTGGAGTCGACCGACTCTTCCCCAGGGCCCCACGAGTCATTAACCAGATAGGATGGGGAATGGCGACAGTGATCGCCCGATAGACGGCGGCACTGTTGCCACGACCCAATGACCGAGCCTGCGTCATCAGGAGTGCCGCTACAGTATCAAGCCTGTCCGCGGGACCCGCCAGTCGGCGGGCCCCAGAAGCCGGCGGGGAGGACGGCGGCCTGAGGGACAGACGGCTGGGACCCGCGCCCAGCCAGATTACTATTGTACCCCCGAGGGTAGGCCTATATAAACCCCCCGGGGCACCCATGCAAAGGGTTCGGACCTAGATAGAGATAGACCAGATAGCACAGGGAGGAGAGAGCTAGCCTTGCCCTCTCCTGCCTCCCAAAACAGCTCCAGGAGCACCATTGTAGTCACTTTGCCTTAGTGATCATGCGGAGACCCCGCAGAGCAGCAGTAGGGGTGTTATCTCCTAGGAGAGCCCTGAAGCTGGGTAAGTTCCGCCGGCGTGCATGTCTTCGCCTCATCCCGCTTCCAGGCACCGGCGACGTTCTACTCGCTCCCACCATGATAAGTCATCCTTTGGCATATGTCGTATCCAACCCCCGACACAAGACATACCAAGTACCCATCACAAACTCATCTCCCTCGCATTTACATTATTTGCCATTTGGCTCTCGTTTTCCTCTCTCCCACTTCACCCTTGCCGTTTTATTCGCCCTTCTTCTGTTTGTCTTTTTTGCTTTGATGTCTTACTTGGCTCGTTTGCTCGTTTGGTTGGAATAGTTGTTTATTTATTGCTAAACAGAGAACTTAAGATCTATGGATCCTCATCCGCTTGCTAATATTTTTAAGAGATCCAATTATGATGAACCAATTGTTAGTGAGTTTTGTGCACTAGATTATCTTTATGAAGCTTTGCTAAAAATTTGTGAATCTGAAAGTTATGATGATGAAATTTATGAAGAGATTCACGATAACTCCTTGAATAAAAAGCATGATTGCAATGATTTTCCTATAAATTCTCTTGATGTCAATTGTTCTAACAATATGCAAAACCCTAAGCTTGGGGATGCTAGTTTTGCTATGTCTACTACTTGTTTCAATGATCATGATTAGGGTGATTATTCTTATAACCTTGAAAATTTATTTAAGCCCCATGATGAATATGAGATTGATAATAGTGTCTGCAATAATATTGAAAGTGGGTTTGGAAGAGTGTCAACTTTAGATCCCACATATTTGTTCAATCTTATGATATTTATGATAAAAGTGGGTTCGGAAAGGTCATGACTTTAGTTAATGTTAATCCCACTATCTTGGAAGAGTGTCAACTTTGCATGCATGTGGATAATGTTGAGAATATGTTTTGTGATAGCTATTTTGTTTACTTTGCCTATGATCCTACATGTAATTATTATGAGAGAGGAAAATATGGTCGTAGAAATTTTTATCTTATTAAATTACCTCTCGTCATGTTGAGATTGCTATCGTCTCTTTCTTCTTCCTTGTATATGCTAGTTCTTGCTTGCCTTGCAAATTTGTTTGCTTATAATATGCCTATGCATAGGAAGTATGTTACACTTAGATGTGTTTGTCATGTGTTTCATGATGCTCTCTTTATGCTTCAATTCTTGTCTTTCATGTGAGCATCATTGAAATCTCAATGCCTAGCTAAAAAGGCTTTAAAGAAAAGCTCTTGTTGGGAGACAACCCAATATTTTTCCTTGCTGTTATTCAATAAATTTTGTTTCTACTTTCTGTTTAGATGTGTTTTCATGTTTTATTTAGTATTTGTGCCAAGTAGAACCTATAGGATAACCTATGATATGAGTTGATTTGATTCTGCTGAAAAACAGAAACTTTGTGCTCACGAGAAAAAATTCAATAAATCACAGGAACAAGCTTTTGCATTGATTCTTTTTGTTGATGTTCAATAAATAATTTTTTTAGGACGTCCTATTTTTGTAGGATTTTTGAGGTTCCAGAAGTTTACGTTAGTTACATATTGCTACAGACTGTTCTGTTTTTGACAGATTCTGTTTTGTGTGTGTTGTTTGCTTATTTTGATGCATCTATGGCTACTATGTAAGGGTATAAACCATAGAGAACTTGAAATACAGTAGGTTTAACACTAATATAAATAAAGAATGAGTTCATTATAGTACCTTATGTCGTGGTTTTGTTTTCTTTCACTAACGGAGCTTATGAGATTTCCTGTTGAGTTTTGTGTTGTGAAGTTTTCAAGTTTTGGGTAAAGATTTGATGGAGTATGGAATAAAGGGTGGAAAAAGCCTAAGCTTGGGGATGCCAAAGGCATCCCAAGATATTCAATAATATCCAAAATCCTAAGCTTGGGGATGCCCCCGGAAGGCATCCCCTCTTTCGTCTTCGTTAATTGGTAACTTTACTTGGAGCTATATTTTTATTTGCTACATGATATGTGTTTTGCTTGGAGCGTCGTGTATTATATTAGTCTTTGTTTGTTAGTTTACCATAATCATCCTTACTGTAACACACCTTTTGGGAGAAGCCTCTTTGATTGAAATTTATTAGAATACTATATGTGCTTCACTTATATCTTTTGAGCTAGATAGTTTTTGCTCTAGTACTTCACTTATATCTTTTAGAGCATGGTGGTGGATTAATTTTGAAGAAATTGTTGATCTCTCATGCTTCACTTATATTATTTTGAGAGTCTTTTAGAACATCATGGTATTTTCTATGGTTATAAATTGGTCCTAGAATGATGAGCATCCAAGTTGGGTATAATAAAAACTATCATAGGAAGTGAATTGGATGCTATGATCAACTTGATACTTGATAATTGTTTCGAGATAGGGAGGTAGTGATATTAAAGTCATGCTAGTTGGGTGATTATGAATTTAAAGAATGCTTGTGTTGAAGTTAGAAGGTCCCGTAGCATGCATGTATGGTTAAAGTTGTGTAACAAATTTGAAGCATGAAGTGTACCTGGCTTGTGCATCCTTATGAGTGGCGGTCGGGGACGAGCGATGGTCTTTTCCTACCAATATATCCCCCTAGGAGCATGCATGTAGTGCTTGGTTTTTGATGACTTCTAAATTTTTGCAATAAGTATATGAGTTCTTATGACTAATGTTGAGTCCATGGATTATACGCACTTTTACCTTTCCACCATTGCTAGCCTCTTCGGTACCGTGCATTGCCCTTTCTCACCTTGAGAGTTGGTGCAAACTTCGTTGGTGCATCCAAACCCCATGATATGATAGGATCTATCACACATAAACCTCCCTATATCTTCCTCAAAACAGCCACCATACCTACCTATTTATGGCATTTCCATAGCCATTCCGAGATATATTGCCATGCAACTTTCCACCGTTCCGTTTATCATCATCATGACATACATTACTTTTGTCATATTGCCATAGCATGATCATGTAGTTGACATCGTATTTGTGGCAAAGCCACCATGCATAATTTTTATACATGTCACTCTTGATTCATTGCACCATCCCGGTACACCGCTGGAGGCATTCATATAGAGTCATATCTTGTTATAGTTTTGAGTTGTAATTCATGTGTTGTAATCAATAAAAGTGTGATGATCATCATTATTAGAGCATTGCCCAAAAAGAAAAGAAAAAGAAAGGCCAAAAGAAAAAGGAAAAAAGAAAAAAGAAAAAAGAAAAAAGAAAAAAAGGAAAAAAAAGAAAATAAATAAATAAATAAAAGGGCAATGCTACTATCTCTTTTTCCACACTTGTGCTTCAAAGTATCACCTTGTTCTTTATTGAGTCTCATATATTGTGCTTCAAAGTAGCACCATGTTCTTCATGTAGAGAGTCTCATGTGTTGTCACTTTCATATACTAGTGGGAATTTTTCGTTATAGAACTTGGCTTGTATATTCCTACGATGGGCTTCGTCAATTGCCCTAGGTCTTCGTGAGCAAGCAAGTTGGATGCACACCCACTAGTTTTCTTTTGTTGAGCTTTCATTCATTATTAGCTCTAGTGCATCCGTTGCATGGCAATCCCTACTCCTCATGTTGACATCAATTGATGGGCATTCCCATAGCCCGTTGATTATCCTCGTCAATGTGAGACTTTCTCCTTTTTGTCTTCTCCACACAATCCCCAATCATTATTCTATTCCACCCATAATGCTATATCCATGGCTCACGCTCATGTATTGCGTGAATGTTGAAAAAGTTTGAGATTATGTAAGTATGAAACAATTGCTTGGCTTGTCATCGGGGGTATAGAAGTTGGGAACATCTTTGTGTGACGAAAATGAAGAATAGCCTAACTATATGATTTTGTAGGTATGAACTTTCTTTAGCCATGTTATTTTGAGAAGACATGATTGCTTTTATTAGTATGCTTGAAGTATTACTATTTCTGTTGTCAATATGAACTTTTATCTTGAATTATTTAGATCTGAACATTCATGCCACAATAAAGAAAATTACATTGAGAATTATGCTAGGTAGCATTCCACATCAAATTCTGTTTTTATCATTTACCTACTCGAGGACGAGCATGAATTAAGCTTGAGGATGCTTGATACGTCTCCAACGTATCTATAATTTTTGATTGTTCCATGCTATTATATTACCTATTTTGGATGTTTATGGGCTTTATTTTACACATTATTATCATTTTTGGGACTAACCTACTAACCGGAGGCCCATCCCGTATTGCTGTTTTTTGCCTATATCAGTATTTCAAAGGAAAGGAATATCAAATGGAGTCCAAACGGAATAAAACCTTTGGAAGCATGATTTTTGGAACGAACGTGATCCAGAGGACTTGGAGTGCAAGTCAAGAAGCAGCCGAGGCGGCCACAAGAGGGTAGGGCGCGCCCCCCTATAGGGCGCGCCCCTATCTCGTGGGCCCCTCGGGCGGCCACCGACCTACTTCTTCCTCCTATATAAGCCTACATACCCTGAAAACATCCAGGGAGCAACCGAAACACAATTTCCACCGCCGTAACCTTCTGTATCCGTGAGATCCCATCTTGGAGCCGTCACCGGCGTTCTGTCGGAGGGGGAGTCCACCATGGAGGGCTTCTACATCAACACCATAGCCCCTCCAATGAGTTGTGAGTAGTTTACCACAGGCCTTCGGGTCCATAGTTATTAGCTAGTTGGCTTCTTCTCTCTTTTTGGATCTCAATACAATGTTCTCCCCCTCTCTTGTGGAGATCTATTCGATGTAATCTCTTTTTGCAGTGTGTTTGTCGAGATCCGGTGAATTGTGGGTTTATGATCAAGTTTATCTATGGATAATAACTGAATCTTCTTTGAATTCTTTTATTATATTGAGTTATCTTTGCAAGTCTCTTTGAATTATCGGTTTGGTTTGGCCTACTAGATTGATCTTTCTTGCCATGGGAAAAGTGCTTAGCTTTGGGTTCAATCTTGCGGTGTTCTTACCTAGTGACAGAAAGGGCTGCAAGACACGTATTGTATTTTTGCCATCAAGGATAAAAAGATGGGGTTTATATCATATTGCTTGAGTTTATCCCTCTACATCATGTCATCTTGCTTAATGCGTTACTCTGTTCTTATGAACTTAATACTCTAAATGCATGCTGGATAGCGGTCGATGTGTGGAGTAATAGTAGTAGATGCAGGCAGGAGTCGGTCTACTTGTTGCAGACGTGATGCCTATATACATGATCATGCCTAGATAACGTCATAATTATTCACTTTTCTATCAATTGCTCGACAGTAATTTGTTTACCCACCGTAATACTTATGCTCTCGAGAGAAGCCACTAGTGAAACCTATGGCCCTCGGGTCTATCTCTTATCATATTTCCTTCCAATCTACTTTTATTTGCATCTTTATTTTCTGCATCTATATTATAAAATACTAAAAATATATTTATCTTATCATACTATCTCTATCAGATCTCACTTTTGCAAGTGGCCGTGAAGGGATTGACAACCCCTTTATTGTGTTGGTTGCGAGTTCTTTGTTTGTTTGTGTAGGTTTGTGGGACTTGTTGAGGAGCCTCCTACTGGATTGATACCTTGGTTCTCAAAAACTGAGGGAAATACTTACGCTACTGTGCTGCATCACCGTTTCCTCTTCAAAGAAAACCAACGCAAGCTCAAGACATAGCACTGCTACATAGCCTCTCAGAACTATCTCCAAACATAGCTCATGAAGATTTTCTGCTAACTCCTTGGGTAACTCTCCGGTTATGAGTGTGTTAAGATGGCTCTTGCGGCTAAACGAATCAGCTACGATGTTAGCCATTCCGGGGTGATAATGCAGCTTCATATCATAATATTTGATGAGCTCCAACCATCTCCTTTGTCTGAGATTCAGCTCCTTCTGCGTGAAGATATACTTCAAACTCTTGTGATCTGTGTACACCTCACAGTGATTTCCAATGAGAAAGTGTCTCCATGTCTTCAACGCATGCACTACGGCCGCTAACTCCAAATCGTGCGTAGCATAATTTAGCTCATGTGGTTTAAGCTGTCTTGAGGCGTATGAGACAACTCTTCCATCCTGCATAAGCACTGCTCCAAGTCCTCGACGAGAAGCGTCGCAATACACCTGATAATCCTTGTGTTGATCTGGAAGAATCAACACTGGAGCTGTAACCAAGCATTTCTTCAACTCCTGGAAACTGGCCTCACATTCCTCAGGCTGTAGCACTGGGCTAACAGGACTCCGGTGAACCGAGCTGTAGCGGGCTAACAGGACTCCGGTATTCATCGCGTGACATTTCCCCGAGGGGACAGACACAGGAACGATGAAGGACACATGCCGGCCAGCCTAAGTGTTCCGGAGCAGTAGCAAGCTACCAGGGCTCAGTGGAAGCACTAGGAGACATTTCCCGGTAAGAGAGACTACTAAGGATAAACAACTAGATAGTCAGATCCCACACATAGCAATACACATTACACGTACGCATAACATGCAAGTATGTGTTGTACAACATGGCATCACAGCATAACTCAACAACTCATATAGATAAAGGCTCAGAAGAGCCATCATAGCATTATTACAAACAGGGGTCACATGACCCAACAGTCAGAGCAATCAAGCAACAAACGGAAGCATTACATGTCTGAGTACAGACATCTATAAATGAAAAAGGCTGAAAGCCTGACTATCTACAACGTCCGATCAAGATCGTAGCTGAGGTACTAGCTACTAGTCGAAGTCTTCGAGAGCACTAATAAGACCGAAGTCTCCGCTGCAAAAACATAAATAAAGCAACATGAGTACAAAGGTACTCAGCAAGACTTACATCAGATCCTATCATACATGCATTTGTATCAAGAGGGTAATGTGGGGTTTAGTTGCAGTAAGCCAGCTTTGACTCTGCGGCTTCCTGTTCTACGACTACCAGAAACTCTTGAGGTGATATGGCGCACACGAGTCCACTAATCACCACTCAATACACTACTATGGATTCATCCCCATCTCCCTACGAGAAGGCCATCCATAGCACTCACACTTGTCTTGAGCATTTTAGGGTATCCACTTCAAGTTGTCTATGTACCATGTAAGCATCCAAGAAGTCCATAACCGCGGACCCGGCTATTCGAATAGATCATGTTAACCCTGCAGGGGTGTACTTCTTCACACACGCTCTCGCCACTTACCGCCATGTACACGTCATGTATCTCGGCAACCTTCAAGCGGAAGCCTGGCGAGGGTGTCGGCCACGACCTGACTAACCACACAAGACTCTAATCCAGGTTTATCGCCTATTCGGGTTCCATCCGTAAGGAGATCCGGTCGGGGT
Organism: Triticum dicoccoides; assembly: GCF_002162155.2. Lineage (NCBI taxonomy): Eukaryota > Viridiplantae > Streptophyta > Magnoliopsida > Poales > Poaceae > Triticum > Triticum dicoccoides. Next base: position 659,391,370 of record NC_041383.1, on the reverse strand, counting down.
TTCACTCACGGCCCCAAACGATGTGTGCAGGGTTCCCAAGCCCACCTCGCCGGATGGATCTACGCTTGGTACACCGTGCCACTTGTGCCTAGTCTGTCCCAAGCCCACCTGGCCGGGTGCCACTTGGTAGACTACTAACACTACCTACAAACACCAGAAACTAGTTGCGACTCCTGGACAGAGATCAAGTTGGTTAATAAGTCGAGAGGGCTTGGAGCGCCCGGAGCCCAATGTGTGGTAGTATCGAGTCATTGGACAACATACATAGAACTCAGTGCTTAAGGACGGTTTCAGTGAGACAACCCACCATGTACTCCTACATGGCCTCTCACCGCTACCTTTACCAAAACGTGTTCACACACTTAACTCTCAGCACCAGAACATATCGTAACACTCCAATTCATTCCCAATGAATCAGACCTGACACAACTCTAAGCAATAGCAGGCATAGCATGGTAGGAACACATCAGTGGCTTCAATCAACTCCTACACATGCTAGTGGGTTTCAACTATTTACTGTGGCAATGACAGGTCATGCAGAGGAATGGGTTCAACTACCGCAGCACAAAGTAGCAGATGAATCGCTGTTGTCCTAATGCAATAACTGAGAGCAGGAGCGAGAGAGTAGGATTGTATCGGAATGAACAAGGGGGTTTGCTTGCCTGGTAAATCAACAGAGGAGGCACTGCTTCACAGACAGGTACTCTGGAACGGTCTCCGGAGCAAGACCTATCGAGAAGGAACGGTGCCGGCAATCAATACACAAACATATGCAACAATATGATGCATGAACATGGCATAAAGATGTGATGTTGTTTGAGCTAATGCAACTAGAAATCATTTGGTTTGAAGTCCATTTGAACCAAAGGTTCAAATGCATCTCCAGGATAAGCTCCTATATATGCCATAATGTGTTTTCTCATATACAGCATGTATAAGTTGGTTTTTCATGCATGAAACTAGTACAGATGGAAAGATTGCATTTTTCTGATAATTTTTCATATATAAATTATTTTAATCTGAGCTACGGTTGAATTTCTATGAATTTTTGAAGTTTAAATCAATTTCTGGAATTTCCTGATTAATTTAAATCCAGAAATCATATTATTGCGCCAGCATGACGTCATCACTACATCAGCGGGTTAACGCGGCTGTCCAGGGTCAAACCTGACGTGTGGGGTCCACACGTCAGTGACACTGGGGTTAACCCCGAGTCAAACCTGGCTGATTAGCTTTGACTAAGCCCTGGGGCCCACTCGTCAGCGTCAGTAGGTGGGGATTAGTGCCTAATTAACAGAGCCACGTCAGCCCGCCGGAGTTCTGGCCGGCGGCGACCAATAGCGCGGCGGCGACTCGCCGGACTTGCGCTACAAGCGGCGTTTGGTCGCGCGAAGACCACCGGGGCGTAGCCCGTCGTCGTCCGCAACCAGGGGAGCTGGTGGGGGGCTGCGGGGGCGCCGGAGCTCGCCGGAGCAAAGCTCGCGGTGGCGGCCGGAGCTCGGCGACTTGCGGCCGCGGCGTTGTGGTGCACGGCAGTGCAAGCGGAGGGCTCCTACGGCCTCCTGGCGTCACCAGGAACACGGTGGCGCGCGCGGGAGTGGCTGGCTTGGGCTCATGCCACCGTGGCGCCATGGCCGGCGGCGAGGAACTTACGGGCGCGGTGGTTGAGCTAGCTAGACGGGGCAAACGAGCACGGGGAGGAGGGGGTTCGGTGCGGGGGCTCACAGCGAGACCAGCGAGCGCGAGGGCGAGGTCGGGGATGCCCGGTAGCTCCCGAATCGACGGCGAGGATCCACGGCGGCCGGAGGCGAAGTTGGCGACGGCGACGGCTCCACGGGGTGCTCCGTCTTGCGTGGCTCGACGAGGAGGTAGAGGGGGTCGCGGCGGATCTGGGGAGCGTGTCGGGGAGGCGAGGGGGAGGCGGTGGCTACGGTGATGCTCGTCGGCGGCGGCGGTGATTCTCGGGTGAGAGAGAGAGAGAGAGCAGGGGGAGAGGAGGAGGGCGAGGGAGAGTGCGAGAGAGGTCGGGGTGGCGCGTGGCGTCGTTCCAGGGCATTCAGACGAGGAGGGGAGAGGCAGGCAGGCAGGGGGGAGGTGGCGTGGCGCGGTGGCGCGCGCGTGCGCCGGGCACGCTCCCCTCCCTCTGTCGAGGACGAAGACGACAGAGGAGGAGGCGGCCTGGGCCGCCTGCTGGCTGGGCCGGCCTGCTGCTGCTGGGCCAGAGGCGCCAGGCAGAAGCCCAGGTAAGGTTTTCCTGTTTATTTCTTTTTCTAAATTTTCTGACATTTGTTCTGATTTAGTAATAATACTAAATCAATTTATTTACTTATGCCAATTTTTTTGGAAGCTAGTTATATTAATCCAGAGCTCCCCAACAGGTGGCATAATTTTTGGATATATATTAATACATATAACTAATATATTTCCAATGCAAATATTTATCGGATTAATCCAAATGCCCAAAATAAATACCTATGAGCTCCTAAAAATATTGGTTTGATTTTTATCTCTGTCCAATATTTTCAGAGAGCAACATGAGCATTTTCTTGGACCCTTTTGGAGAAATTTTTGTTTGGGTCATTTTCAAAAATGATTCTGAGGGTTCCACCAATCCTCATTTCAAATTTAAATGAAATTTAAACATGATGCACAATGACTAGCTAGTCTAGGTCATACCAGACTAGGGATGTGACAACTCACCCCCACTTGAAAGAATGTCGTCCCGAGATTCAGGGGTCAACGGAAAGAAAGCGGGGTACTCCAATCGAAGACGATCTTCTCGTTCCCAAGTAGCTTCTCTCTCGGAATGATGAGACCACTGAACTTTGAGAAACTTGATGTTCTGACGTCGAGTGACACGCTCTGCTTGATCAAGAATGCGAACCGGGTACTCTCGGTAGGTGAGGTTATCTTGGAGATCAAGCATTTCGTGGTCCACTCTGCGGATGGGATCCGAGAAGCAACGCCTGAGTTGAGAGACGTGGAAGACATCATGAATTCGAGAAAGATGTGGGGGTAGTTCCAATTGGTAGGCAACCTCTCCTCGTTTAGCGAGAATACGAAAAGGACCAATGTAACGAGGAGCCAACTTGCCCTTGATACCGAAACGATGGGTACCCTTCAAAGGAGTAACCCGAAGGTAAGCTTGGTCGCCAATTTCATAAGTCATATCCTTATGATGACGATCGTACTGGCTTTTCTGACGAGACTGGGCTGTTTTCAAATTCTCACGAATGATGCGAACTTGCTCTTCTGCCTCCTGGATCATATCCGGTCCGAAGAATTGTCTTTCACCGGTTTCTGACCAGTTCAAAGGTGTTCGACATCTTCGTCCATAGAGAACCTCAAAAGGAGCTTTCTTGAGGCTGGATTGATAGCTATTGTTGTAAGCAAACTCGGCAAAAGGAAGACATTTCTCCCAATCCATACCGAATGAGATAACGCAAGCTCTAAGCATGTCTTCGAGAATTTGGTTGACCCGTTCCACCTGACCACTTGATTGAGGGTGGAAAGCGGTACTGAAAGAAAGATGGGTTCCCATGGCAGTTTGGAAGCTCTCCCAAAAATGAGAAGTGAAAAGACTGCCACGGTATGAATTGATCTCTAGTGGAACACCATGAAGTGACACTATTCGAGAAATATATAAGTCAGCGAGCTGACTAGCGGTGATACTCTCTCGAACAGGTAGGAAGTGCGCCACTTTGGAGAGACGATCAACGACTACGAAGATAGCATTATTCCCTCTCTTGGTCCTGGGAAAGCCGGTGATGAAGTCCATACCAACTTTATCCCACTTCCATTCAGGAATAGCTAAGGGCTGAAGGGTGCCAGCAGGTCTTTGATGCTTTGCCTTAACACGACGACAAACGTCACATTTAGCAATGAACTCAGCGATTTCTCTCTTCATCCTAGTCCACCAGAACCTCTGGCGTAGGTCCTGATACATCTTAGTACTACCGGGATGAATCGTGAGAGGAGATTCATGCGCCTCCTTAAGAATCAGTTGTCGAAGATGTTGATTCTTGGGAACCACCAAGCGATTCTCAAAGAAAACAACACCACGATCATCCATAGTGAAACATCCACCAACTACCTTCTTAATGTTTCTCTTGATCCGGGAAATTCCTATGTCTTGCTTTTGAGCTGCGATAATCTGATCCTTAAGATCAGGTTTCGCCACCAGGGTAGAAAGGAATCCGTGAGGAGCAATGTGAAGATTAAGCTTACAAAATTCCTCATGGAGAAGTGGTTGGCCTTGCTGCAACATGAGATTGTTGCAATAGGATTTACGGCTTAGAGCATCAGCCATGACATTGGCTTTGCCTGGGGTGTAGGTAATCCCTAAATCATAATCTGTGATCAACTCCAACCAACGTCTTTGCCTAAGGTTTAGGTCCGGTTGGGTGAAGATATACTTGAGACTCTGGTGATCGGTGTAGATCTCGCAACGTTTACCAAGAAGGTAATGTCGCCAGGTCTTGAGTGCATAGACTACGGCTGCAAGCTCTAGATCATGTGTAGGATAATTATCCTCATGTGGATGCAACTGTCGAGATGCATAGGCAATCACATGACGATCCTGCATAAGAATGCAACCTAGTCCCTGTCGTGAGGCATCGCAGTAGATAATAAAGTCTTTAGCGAAATCCGGTGGCACAAGTATGGGAGCAGAAGTCAGGCGCCTTTTCAGTTCCTGAAAACTGTGTTCACACTGTGGGGACCACTCAAACTTTTTATCTTTCTTGAGAAGTTCCATGAGGGGTTTGGCTACTTTGGAGAAGTTTTCAACAAAGCGGCGACAATAGCTGGCTAGACCAAGGAAACTCCTAACTTGTTTAACGGTCTCAGGTGGAGTCCAATCGAGAACAGCCTGAACTCTCTCGGGATTGACAGCAATGCCCTTACCAGAGATTACGTGGCCTAGGTAGGTCACTTCTGGCAACCAAAATTCACACTTGGAGAACTTGGCATAAAGGCGGTGCTCTCTGAGTTTTTCTAACACAAGTCTAAGATGTTCGGCATGCTCTTCCTCGTTCTTCGAGTAGATAAGAATATCATCGAGGTAAACCACGACGAACTTATCTAAGTACTCCATGAAGATCGAGTTCATCAAGCGGGAGAATGTGGCTGGGGCGTTGGTTAGGCCAAAGGACATGACTGTGTACTCGTACTGACCATAACGAGTAACAAAGGCTGTCTTGGGAATGTCCCCGTTCCTGATCTTAATTTGGTGGTATCCTAACCTCAAATCCATCTTGGAGAAGACTGAGGATCCAGCGAGCTGATCATACAGGTCCTTGATCCTGGGGAGCGGATACTTGTTCTTTATCGTAACCAAATTAACAGGGCGATAATCTACAACCATCCGATCCGTACCATCCTTCTTCTTGACGAAGAGGACGGGGCAAGCCCAAGGAGAAGAGCTAGGACGGATGAAACCCTTTTGCAAGGACTCATCAAGTTGTTTCTTAAGCTCGGCTAGTTCTAAGGGTGCCATCTTGTAGGGTCTCCTAGAGATTGGAGCAGTTCCTGGGATAAGATCTATGACGAACTCTACATCTCTGTCAGGCGGAACACCTGGCAGTTCCTCTGGAAAGACATCCGGAAAGTCACGGACTACCGGGATATCTTCAAGGTCTGGAAGAGGGCTGGCATTAAGGGAATAGAGCTGACGCTTTGCAACTCTAGTGGAGACAGTGACTATCTTGCCAGATGGGTGTGTGAGCTGAACAGACCTGGTGAAACAATCAATCTTGGCATGATGAGCTGTCATCCAATCCATACCCAAGATGATGTTAATATCCGAAGACTTGAGAGATATCAAGGAAGCAAGGAATACAAGTCTGTCAACAAGGATTTCATTGCCATAACTTATCCTAGAAGTTTGCCATTTGGATCCAGGAGTTTGAATAAGTAGTGGGGAGGGCATATCACAAAATGACATGTCGTGCAAGCGGGCATAGCTTTCAGAAATGAAGGAATGAGACGCTCCAGTATCGAACAAAACCGATGCCGAATGACAGTTGACAAGGAGTGTACCAAGAACGACATCTGGATCATCATGAGCGGCTTTAGCTGAGACGTGATGCACACGTCCATGTTCAGTGGGAGCTGACTTGGCACTGATCATCTTGCGTGGTGGCTTACCATGGCCAATAGACTTCTCGGGCTGGGGTGGAGCAACTCTGGTCTGAGTGCAAATACGGGCAATGTGGCCTGGCTCTCCGCACTTGTAACAAATCTTAGAGGTAGGATGTGGACCTGTATTAGAAGGCGGTCCACCAATAGGCCTGGGTGGAGCATACTGCTGAACTTGATGAGGTGCCACATAAGATGGCCTCGGTACATATTTGGGTGGAAGAGCGGAGTTTGGAACCCAAATCCGGCGCTTCTGAGAGCTAGAACCGGAGGAAGATCCCAAAGCACGAGTGTGCTTACGAGACTCCTCGTAAGTGAGTTGAGCTGTCTCTGCATTAATGGCCTTGTTCACAAGGGCTTGGAATGTATCACAATGATGCAGGTGGAGATCACGACGCAACTTGGGGTTGAGACCCTTCCGGAACCTAGCCTGCTTCTTGGCGTCCGTGGACACCTCTTCTGTGGCATAAGGGGCGAGGTTCTCAAACTCTCTACTATAGGCATCAACAGCCATCTTACCCTGGGTGAAACTACAGAACTCTTCTCTCTTGCGATCAATGAGGGCTTCAGGAATGTGATGCTCGCGAAAAGCCTCAACGAAATCCCTCCAGGTGGAAGTCTGGCCAGCTGGAAGCATAGCCTCATAGTTCTGCCACCAAAGACTAGCAGGACCTTCCAGGTGATATGTGGCATAAGTGACCTTGTCATCTTCAGCTACGTTCGCGAAACGCAGCTTATGGGTGATGCTACGGAGCCAGTCATCTGCATCGAGTGGCTCGATGGAATGATGAAAGGTAGGTGGGTGCAAACGAATGAAGTCATAAATGGTAGCAGATCCTTTGAACTGATGTGCGGTGTTCTCCTCGATACGTGCCAACAAGCGGTTAGACTCACGCTTGTTCCTCTCCATATCTAGCATGAACTCTGCCAACGAAGGCATATCGGGAGGATCCTCATCCCTACCATCTCCGTGGTTCTGGCTACGAGCAACGGAACTTCGCTTAGCTGATGACATCCTGAGAAACGAACCAAGGACGGAATCAACATCAACTATGGACTGTAGAATGTAGGACAAGGAATTAGTATCTCTCGAACTCCTAGGGAAATTTTGGCAGCATAACGGCAGTAAAATGCTCAGAATGAGACATCCTACTAAAAATGGGGTGGTAACATACTCATCAACATTACTCAAGGTTCTGAGATCATACTAAACAGACTACACCGGAAATACTCAAAACTAGGGTATGACTCTGATCAACCAATCCTATGGGACTACGGAGTAGTAACACGTGATCCTGATAGACGGAAGAGAAAGCCTAGTTCCTTAACCCCGTAGGAAAGATAGGACGACTCAGATCAGAAGGCCATGAGGTAAAGGAGTAAAAAGAGCCTTACGTTCCAACCCACAATCAATTCCCTTACATAACTAAAGAATTTCTAGACTCAACTTCGAACGGTTTGGCTTGGTAATCCTACAGGCAGTCAGGCTCTGATACCAGCGCTGTCAGGACCCCGACTCAATGCCATATCGATCTAGCATGTAGCACCTCATATCACTTTGCGGCCTCACGCACGGTATCCCCACGGGTGTCGCCTTACCTTTGCCCGGGACCGTTTGCGCCTTTTGGCACACGGATATGACAGTGTCGCTAGCATCCATATGATAATGAGCCCGGGCTGACATGGCTAGTCGTAAACCCAAAGTGGCACTAACTTACAGGGACAGGCATCCATGACCCAGCATCGAACGTGTCGGTCATCAGCGAGTGAATCCAGGCTGTAGCACTGGGCTAACAGGACTCCGGTGAACCGGGTTGTAGCGGGCTAACAGGACTCCGGTATTCATCGCGTGACATTTCCCCGAGGGGACAGACACAGGAATGACGAAGGACACATGCCGGCCAGCCTAAGTGTTCCGGAGCAGTAGCAAGCTACCAGGGCTCAGTGGAAGCACTAGGAGACATTTCCCGGTAAGAGAGACTACTAAGGATAAACAACTAGATAGTCAGATCCCACACATAGCAATACACATTACACGTACGCATAACATGCAAGTATGTGATGTACAACATGGCATCACAGCATAACTCAACAACTCATATAGATAAAGGCTCAGAAGAGCCATCATAGCATTATTACAAACAGGGGTCACATGACCCAACAGTCAGAGCAATCAAGCAACAAACGGAAGCATTACATGTCTGAGTACAGACATCTATAAATGAAAAAGGCTGAAAGCCTGACTATCTACAACGTCCGATCAAGATCGTAGCTGAGGTACTAGCTACTAGTCGAAGTCCACGAGAGCACTAATAAGACCGAAGTCTCCGCTGCAAAAACATAAATAAAGCAACATGAGTACAAAGGTACTCAGCAAGACTTACATCAGATCCTATCATACATGCATTTGTATCAAGAGGGTAATGTGGGGTTTAGTTGCAGCAAGCCAGCTTTGACTCTGCGGCTATCCTGTTCTACGACTACCAGAAACTCTTGAGGTGATATGGCGCACACGAGTCCACTAATCACCACTCAATACACTACTATGGATTCATCCCCGTCTCCCTACGAGAAGGCCATCCATAGCACTCACACTTGTCTTGAGCATTTTAGGGTATCCACTTCAAGTTGTCTATGTACCATGTAAGCATCCAAGAAGTCCATAACCGCGGACCCGGCTATTCGAATAGATCATGTTAACCCTGCAGGGGTGTACTTCTTCACACACGCTCTCGCCACTTACCGCCATGTACACGTCATGTATCTCGGCAACCTTCAAGCGGAAGCCTGGCGAGGGTGTCGGCCACGACCTGACTAACCACACAAGACTCTAATCCAGGTTTATCGCCTATTCGGGTTCCATCCGCAAGGAGATCCGGCCGGGGTTTCACTCACGGCCCCAAACGATGTGTGCAGGGTTCCCAAGCCCACCTCGCCGGATGGATCTACGCTTGGTACACCGTGCCACTTGTGCCTAGTCTGTCCCAAGCCCACCTGGCCGGGTGCCACTTGGTAGACTACTAACACTACCTACAAACACCAGAAACTAGTTGCGACTCCTGGACAGAGATCAAGTTGGTTAATAAGTCGAGAGGGCTTGGAGCGCCCGGAGCCCAATGTGTGGTAGTATCGAGTCATTGGACAACATACATAGAACTCAGTGCTTAAGGACGGTTTCAGTGAGACAACCCACCATGTACTCCTACATGGCCTCTCACCGCTACCTTTACCAAAACGTGTTCACACACTTAACTCTCAGCACCAGAACATATCGTAACACTCCAATTCATTCCCAATGAATCAGACCTGACACAACTCTAAGCAATAGCAGGCATAGCATGGTAGGAACACATCAGTGGCTTCAATCAACTCCTACACATGCTAGTGGGTTTCAACTATTTACTGTGGCAATGACAGGTCATGCAGAGGAATGGGTTCAACTACCGCAGCACAAAGTAGCAGATGAATCGCTGTTGTCCTAATGCAATAACTGAGAGCAGGAGCGAGAGAGTAGGATTGTATCAGAATGAACAAGGGGGTTTGCTTGCCTGGTAAATCAACAGAGGAGGCACTGCTTCACAGACAGGTACTCTGGAACGGTCTCCGGAGCAAGACCTATCGAGAAGGAACGGTGCCGGCAATCAATACACAAACATATGCAACAATATGATGCATGAACATGGCATAAAGATGTGATGTTGTTTGAGCTAATGCAACTAGAAATCATTTGGTTTGAAGTCCATTTGAACCAAAGGTTCAAATGCATCTCCAGGATAAGCTCCTATATATGCCATAATGTGTTTTCTCATATACAGCATGTATAAGTTGGTTTTTCATGCATGAAACTAGTACAGATGGAAAGATTGCATTTTTCTGATAATTTTTCATATATAAATTATTTTAATCAGAGCTACGGTTGAATTTCTATGAATTTTTGAAGTTTAAATCAATTTCTGGAATTTCCTGATTAATTTAAATCCAGAAATCATATTATTGCGCCAGCATGACGTCATCACTACATCAGCGGGTCAACGCGGCTGTCCAGGGTTAAACCTGACGTGTGGGGTCCACACGTCAGTGACACTGGGGTTAACCCCGAGTCAAACCTGGCTGATTAGCTTTGACTAAGCCTTGGGGCCCACTCGTCAGCGTCAGTAGGTGGGGATTAGTGCCTAATTAACAGAGCCACGTCAGCCCGCCGGAGTTCTGGCCGGCGGCGACCAATAGCGCGGCGGCGACTCGCCGGACTTGCGCTACAAGCGGCGTTTGGTCGCGCGAAGACCATCGGGGCGTAGCCCGTCGTCGTCCGCAACAAGGGGAGCTGGTGGGGGGCTGCAGGGGCGCCGGAGCTCGCCGGAGCAAAGCTCGCGGCGGCGGCCGGAGCTCGGCGACTTGCGGCCGCGGCGTTGTGGTGCACGGCAGTGGAAGCGGAGGGCTCCTACGGCCTCCTGGCGTCACCAGGAACACGGTGACGCGCGCGGGAGTGGCTGGCTTGGACTCATGCCACCGTGGCGCCATGGCCGGCGGCGAGGAACTTACGGGCGCGGTGGTTGAGCTAGCTAGACAGGGCAAACGAGCACGGGGAGGAGGGGGTTCGGTGCGGGGGCTCACAGCGAGACCAGCGAGCGCGAGCGCGAAGTCGGGGATGCCCGGTAGCTCCCGAATCGACGGCGAGGATCCACGCGGCCGGAGGCGAAGTTGGCGACGGCGACGGCTCCACGGGGTGCTCCGTCTTGCATGGCTCGACGAGGAGGTAGAGGGGGTCGCGGCGGATCTGGGGAGCGTGTCGGGGAGGCGAGGGGGAGGCGGTGGCTACGGTGATGCTCGTCGGCGGCGGCGGTGATTCTCGGGTGAGAGAGAGAGAGAGCAGGGGGGAGTGGAGGAGGGCGAGGGAGAGTGCGAGAGAGGTCGGGGTGGCGCGTGGCGTCGTTCCAGGGCATTCAGACGAGGAGGGGAGAGGCAGGCAGGCAGGGAGGAAGGTGGCGTGGCGCGGTGGCGCACGCGCGCGCCGGGCACGCTCCCCTCCCTCTGTCGAGGACGAAGACGACAGTGGAGGAGGCGGCCTGGGCCGCCTGCTGGCTGGGCCGGCCTGCTGCTGCTGGGCCAGAGGCGCCAGGCAGAAGCCCAGGTAAGGTTTTCCTGTTTATTTCTTTTTCTAAATTTTCTGACATTTGTTCTGATTTAGTAATAATACTAAATCAATTTATTTACTTATGCCAATTTTTTTGGAAGCTAGTTATATTAATCCAGAGCTCCCCAACAGGTGGCATAATTTTTGGACATATATTAATACATATAACTAATATATTTCCAATGCAAATATTTATCGGATTAATCCAAATGCCAAAATAAATACCTATGAGCTCCTAAAAATATTGGTTTGATTTTTATCTCTGTCCAATATTTTCAGAGAGCAACATGAGCATTTTCTTGGACCCTTTTGGAGAAATTTTTATTTGGGTCATTTACAAAAATGATTCTGAGGGTTCCACCAATCCTCATTTCAAATTTAAATGAAATTTAAACATGATGCACAATGACTAGCTAGTCTAGGTCATACCAGACTAGGGATGTGACATCTTCATTCTTTGAGTAAACCAATATATCATCAATGAACACCACGACGAATTTATCCAAAAACTCCATAAATACTTTGTTCATCATGTTCATGAAATAGGCAGGCACGTTAGTCAGACCAAATGACATGACAGTATACTCATATAGCCCGTACCTTGTGGTAAAAGTTGTCTTAGGTATATCCTGCTCTCGAATCTTCAGCTGGTGGTATCCTGATCGCAGATCGATCTTGGAAAATACTTTAGCTCCTTGCAATTGGTCAAACAGATCATTGATCATCGGCAGTGGGTACTTGTTCTTGATCGTCACCTCATTCAATCCACGATATTCAACAACCATCCTTAACGATCCATCCTTCTTCTCCACTAGAAGCACTGGTGATCCCCAAGGTGATGAACTGGGGCAAATATAGCCCTTATCCAGTAGTTCCTTAATCTGCTTCTTAATTTCCTCCAAATCTTTTTGGGTATCCTGTACGGTCTCTTAGATATTGGCCCTGTGCCTGGCAAAAGTTCAATCAAAAACTCAATGTCTCTATCTGGTGGCATGCCTGGCAACTCCTCTGGAAATACGTCAGGGAAATCCTTCACCACTGGTACTTCCTCCTATACGACTCCTGATAAGGAATTCACTTGAGTCCTCTTGGGCACATGCCGGGATACATACTTAATCCTTCTTCCTTCTGGGGTGGTGAGCAAAATCGACTTACTGGCGCAATCAATGTTCCCTCCATACTTTGATAACCAATCCATGCCTAATATCACATCCAGTCCTTGCGACTCCAATACTATTAGGTCAGAGGGAAACACATAGTTACCAATCCTTAATGGTAGCCGATCACACCATAGACTAGCCATATACTCTGCTCCTGGCGAGGTTACTAACATGGGTGACCTAAGGGCTTGGGTTGGCAGTTTAAACTTATCCACAAATCCCCTTGATATGTATGAATGCGATGCACCAGTATCAAAAAGAACGATTGCAGTAATTGACTTAACAAAAAACTTACCTATTACTGCATCTGGCTGTGCTTCAACCTCCTCCACGGTAATGTGGTTCACTTGTCCCCTGTTGAAAGGGTTGGGCTTCTTTCCAGAACTCCCATTGCCATTTCCATTTTTAGCTTCGGGGCACTCCGTGGCATAATGTCCAGTCTTCCCGCACTTGTAGCAAGTAATGTGACTTAGATCCTTCTTAGCGGGCGTTGCTGGGTTGGAACAGTTTTGACCGTTGCTTCCAACATTACCATTCCCATTCTTGGGGCCACTATGGTTGTGCGGAATCCCTCCATTGTGGTTGTGACCTCCATGGTTATGCTGAAGGTGTCCTCCGATTTCGGGGTAAAACGGGGTTTCTGATGAGCTCCTGAATTGTACTTCCATTGTCCATACTTCCTCTTGCGGCTGTCTATCTGCTGCTGCTTCCCTTCAATCATGAGCGCTCTATCTACCAACTCTTGGTAGCTGTTGAAGTTTTCCACCATCAATTGAATGCTCAGCTCATCATTCAGTCCTTCCAGAAACTTCTCCTGCTTAGCTGCATCTGTAGCAACGTCATCATGGGCATAACGTGCTAGCTTACTAAAGTCATCTACGTACTGGCCAACGGTACGTCCTCCCTGGCGCAAGATGCGAAACTCGCGCTTCTTCATGGCCATAGTCCTGCTGAAACATGGGCAGTACGAAACGCCTGCTGAAACTGATCCCATGTGACAGTGTCGATGGGGTAAGTGGCTGTGAAATTCTCCCACCATGATGTTGCGGGTCCATCAAGATGGTGTGCGGAAAAACACACTCTCTCCGCATCTGTGCATCCTGCAGTGGTCAACTCCCTTCCAATCTTGCGGAGCCAATCATCTGCAACTATCGGCTCGGTGCTACTGGAATACACCGGCAGATTCAGCCTTAGAAAACGGGCTAAGTGATCAACATGTGGTGGTGGTGGTGGGTTGTTGTTGTTCCCCTGATTCTGATTATGGACTAGTAGTTGCATCAATGCATTTTGCTACTGGATCAACTAAGTGAGCTCCGGTGGGAAAGCAAATCCATTGTCGCGTCTCGGAGGCATCTGATGGGTTTAGAAAAGATGAGAAAACAGAGTAGAATGAGGTCTAGAGGGAAAACACTACCCATATGCTGATGAGACAAACACAATCAATTTCACTTCAATCAATTCAAACAAGGGCATACAATCGGTCTAACTATCGTTACAAAGTGCTCAGACTATTCTATATACATGAGGGAATGCTACTACTGATATGGTGGTCGACTAGAAAAATTAATCGGTGGAAGACTCCATGATATCTGCTCCAGCTTCATCAACATAGTCATCATCGCTGTCATCGGGGTCCGAGTCGGTGTCATCAATGATGATGTAGTTCTCCGAACAAGTGGAATCGTTGTCTTCTCCTCCTGGCGCCAGGTCTCCCATGAAAACTCCGATCTTCTTTACCAGGTCGTCATTCTTCTCCAATAGTGTTACAATCTCCTCCTCATATCCATCACGCGTAGTCTTGAGTTCTTCTTCCAGCTCGGTGATCCTGGTCATTGCCTTCTTCAGATCTATCATGCCTGCGCACATCTGGTTCTCCTGGCGACGAATGTGCTGGTTTAACTCCTGGATAAAAGCTGCAATGGATCTATCCTTCCTGGTGCTGATCATCTTCCATTTCTCATCTCGGCGCCCACAAATCTGGTAGATAGTATCCTTGAGATCCTTATGGTAAACTTCTCCAATGCATCCTATGGCGATGTGGGCTGCCATACTCTTTCTTAGACTCCAGGTTGGTGCATCAAAGGAAAACTCTATGGGCTCAGTGACTGGCATGAACGTCCTTCCTGGAATTTGAACTTGTATCATCCAACGCTCCTCCTCTGGCATAGTGGCGATGTAGGTCCCCGTGAAGCTTGGTACTCTGATGTTCAGGTATCTAGTATCTTCCTTCAAGTGTCGTCCAAAAGGTGTATCTTCATCCTGTTGCGCGAACTTGTTCCTTACATCCGCCATCCTATAGAGTAGAAAAGGGAAAGGAGTAAGAAATGAGAAGAGAGTAGTGATCTAGGGCTTTAGCTTAGTGGTCGTGTCCTACAGTTAGCGTGTGCTCTGATACCATCTTGTAGCGACCAGACCTCAAACAGTCTGATCTCTGTGCATCAGTGTCATCCCTGGATCGATAATGCTGACACACACAGTACTTGAAGAATTTATAATAGAGTAGCAATCACACACTTATTACATCGAATGTCTTCAAAAGAGAACTTATTACAATAATATGGCTTAAGGCCATCTAATAACGATAACAGCGGAAGGCTTGGAAGATAAAGTGAGTCCATCAACTCCAACGGCATAGCTGAGTGAAAGATCACGACCTAAGGCACCTTACTCATCGTCTGAAAAGTCTGCAACATGAACGTTGCAGCCCGAAAATGGGTCAGCACATGGAATATGATGGCAAAGTAACACATAGAGAATAATAAACAAAAAAATTGCTATCACTACATGCAATATGGCTGGTGGAAAGCTCTATGGTTACAGTTTTGCATAAAGCCAATTTTTTCCTACAACAAAGGAATAAATTTTATTTAACTATCATGGTGGTTGTTAAACATTGAGAAGGTTACTCCAACTCAATCCCAATTAAGCATCATCATTAAACGCAAACAAATTAAATTAAGTAACATGATGAGATCGACATGATAATCCAAGAACCAGATACTCAAGATGTCCATAACCGGGGACACGGCTAACCATGATTAGTTTGTAGACTCTGCAGAGGTTTGTGCATTTTTCCCCACAAGACTCGATCGCCTCCGCTGTATTTCTCGCACTATAATGTGTTTGAGAAACGGATGACCAAGACACAGTCTTTCAGAAACATTAACTCTCTACTCCGGGTAGACAGTACCACCTACAACCCACTACATCTGCTTACCTCTTCAAGAGCTCACGCAACTTAATCAACTATACTAGAGCCCATAATAGCTTGTGGCTGCACACGGAAGTTTCTAGTATGAATAATCTTATGATCTCTTTGAGCCTAGGTGGCGGTCCATAGGAAAATCACACGATACCCCGGGATTTCCAAAAATACAGGCAACACTAGGTTCTCCAGGTGCCCCAATCCACCCAGATGTGTATTAAAGTTGCCACCTTAAGTTAACCATTATTTAACAAACTCACATATGTCATGGATACACTCACCCAATCCACGTCTACTAGCATAGCATGGCAATATAAGCAGTACGCAGAAGTAACTCCCAAAGGTTTGATAATAAACAAGACAATAGGTACTACCTCATCTACTTCCCAAAACCCACATATTAATCAGATCCTAATCGCGCAATGTTTGATGGATTGATCTAATGCAATAAAACTGGGTATTAAAGAGGTATGATCAAAGTGCTACTTGCCTTGCTGATGATCTGCAAAACCTAGAGACTCGTAGTAGCACGCTTCGCACTCCGGGTACTCTATCACAAACAAACAAGCATACAATAAGCAATCAATCTAGAGGCACGGGTAAAACTCGAATAAGAGATCTAACCAGAAAGTTCAACTTAAGAACTCCGATTTGCAAAAAGAATCAAATCAAACGAAGCAACGAAACTCAAACTGCGAAAGAAACAAGATCTGATTACTAATCTGGACTTAAATCAAGTTTTACAGTACCAAAATCTTGTTCAAGTTGGTTAAACAGAAAGAGGGCTTCGAGATGAAACTCTAGGCGCTTGAATCGCCTGATTCCGATAAACGAGCGAAAAGATAAACTAAAACTAAGATTCGGGCTGAAATCACGATCGAAAATAATCGCGGAAAAACCCTGGAAAAAGAAAATTGACGAACAGGCTAACGAACAAGCGTTCGCTGTCTGCGGCTAACGAGTGAACAGCGTTCGTTAAAACGAACGGACGAGCGGACGCTCGCTAAGTAAATAAACCAGAAAAAAAAACTAAACCGATCTATTCTAAAAAAATGAAACTAGGGTTTAAATAAAACCGGTCGGTTTTTACCTAAACCGGAAAAAATACCGGCGGCTCCGGCAACGAGGCGGCGGCTCCGGCGAGGCGAGGTGGGGCTGCGAGGCGGTGGCGATGGCGGTGGTGCGTGGCGCGGGCGGCGGCGGCTGTGGCTCGGGCGGGCTGCGGCTTGGGGGTGGCGGCGGCGGTATTTAAAGAGGGGGTGAGGGGCGGCTTGGAGGAGGGGCAACGGCGGCGGCTCGGACTCCCTCGAGGAGTCCGGCTCGGGGACGAAGGCGACGGTGGGGCGGAGTGGGCCGGCCCGGCTCGACTGGGCCGCTCGCCCAGTCGGGCGCGTGAGATTTTTTTTAAATAACGTTCCGCTGAAAATAAATCCTAGAAAAATAAATAAAAATCTAAAAATGCCAAAATAAATTTCCGTCGTCTAAATAGAATATTTAGAACAAGATGAACATTTCTTGGCCCTAAAAATGCAAGTTTTGAAAACGTGCAATATTTTGCTAATTCAAATAAAAATGCAATAAACTCCAAATAAAATAACAAATTGATTTTAATATTTTCCTCTAATATTTCATTTATTTTGGAGAAGTCATTTTATCTCCTCTTGTAATTTTTATTTGTTTGAAATATTAGGAAAGAAAAATAATCAAAACCAATTGATCCTCTTTTTAGAATTTGAGAAAAATTCAAATATCAAAATATCAAAATCCCCAACTCTCTCTGTGGGTTCTTGAGTTGCTAGAATTTGTAGGATCAAGGCAAAATGCAATAAAATATGATATCCAATGATGATCTAATTTATAACATGCCAAATTCAAAATTTGGGATGTTACAAAAATCAGAAACAAATTCAGATATTCAATCAAGATCAAAATAAGAAAACGATGGCAACATCACTAGTCTTCCTCGCGTAGTCTTGCCTCGTCCCCTCCTAATCTTCTCCCTCACAACCGGCTGCGGTTCCTCCGCCTCCTCATCATCCGCATCATCTGCCAAGTCATCGTCGTCCCCCACACCACTCATCCTCCTCATACCTGTTGCTCTCCGCGAGCCCTCACCGACCACCTTTTTTCCCTTTTATTGTTCTAGTCATCGCTTGATTTCCGTCCCAGGCTTCAACATTTAAGCAGAGCAAACTTGATAGTCTTGTATTTTCATGTTGTCCTCAACCTTTCATAAAAATAGACATTATGGTAAAGAACGTGCGTCATAATGAAGTGAGGAATGCATCAAAGAGATGAATGTGTGCCATTGTCATTCACATCCTCCATATGGGTTGCCGAGGTAGTCATCCTCTCGATGAGCCGCAAGGTTAGGGGGTGTAGTGGACCTAGACTGTGGCAGTTCTGAATATTCCTGGTCACGACAACCTACAAGGTTGGATAACCGCCGTAACCTTTGGCCCTGACGCTGTCACATTGACAAGTGAATGAGATATGGAACTTAGCAAAGGATATGCAAGCATTATTTCAAATGTATTCATCTCAACAATCATACATAGGTACTGAAAGGAATTTAAATACTCATCTAAGATATACAATGGAAGCATGATTTACAATACAAATCTCAACAATCATGTCAACAATCTAGGGTTCCACTATGTAGGCATGATTTACACTAGAAATCAACAACACGAGGGTTCCACAATGATTATAAAACATCTACAAATTTTAGATCACACCACACTATTTCAGTTTTTCATATAACTTTTGAATCCAAGTAGATCAAGGGTTCCACCCAAACTTGCACAAATTTGGAAAATGTGAATGATTTTACGAATAAAAAGAAGGGGATCGGAGGTAGGAGGGACTAGGGAAGAAATCTACGAAGACAGGATTTTGGAGAGGAGACTGAGGGGGTGGTGGGGGGGGGGGAGGAGAGAACCGCCGCAACGCCACTCTTTGTTCCCTACTGGAACAAATGGGTGGGTGGGATGGGGAGGGCTGGCCCGCGACGGCTTAGCTCCTTTCGTCTAGATGCTGCACATGGTAGTGTAGCTCCTTTAGTCTAGGCCCTGCATAGCCAGGGGTGGGGTTCGGCCTGGTCCCGGAGTGCCACACTAGCCAGAAGTGTAGTGCCCGTCTGTCAGGCGCTACTCAGTGTAGTGTAGCACGACCTGTTGGACGCTACACAAAAGGGTCAGGTGGGTGAAGAAGTTTCACCCACGCTTCAGTTTTGTCCATTTTACCAAAAACCGGCTCGCGATCGCCTATCGTCAAAGTCCTGCATATTTTCCGGGCGATGCCTGTCGTCAAAGTCGAAGCCGTCAGTTGTTCGTGCATGTGGCCATCTGTTGGCACGTGCCGTCATGGCTTATGTTTCATGTCAGTGGCCAGGTTGGCCGATGGTGCCCATGTTTTTATGGGTTGGGTTGTATCGGTTTTAGCCCGGTTTTTCGTCAATTAACCGGACAATTCTTACTTTTTCTTAATCAATGAAAGTGGCAAGTCTTTTGCCTTGTTTGAAAAAAAAGGGCTCGCGATCGCAACTCGGTCACGCACGCCTGTCGTGTCTCGCCAGAATTTTCTTGCTGCAGACAGGTACTCGAGAGGAACAGACAAGTACGGTGCGACTAGTCAGTCAGGGGAGAGTCGCAAGCCGTTTACAGGCGGGCCTCCTGCAAGGTTCAAGAACCGCACGTGCTCTACAGAGGCGAGGTTCAGTTTTCGAGGCCGCAGCAATCCGACGACTGACGTGTGGCTCGAAGCCGTTCGTATTCAGAATGCAAATTCAGTGCATTCGTATGGAATAGCACTGTTCTTCAGGGAGTTTTTTCTTTTCTTGCGGCTGTTCTTCAGGGAGTTGAAATGCCCTTTGGCAACATGCACCAGAAAAGTGTAGCTCCACTAATCTTTGTGGTGGCCCTTAATTTGTGCCTGCAAGTGTGGTTCCACTAGTCCAAGCCGGCAGGAGCTACGGTTCCACTAGTCCAAACTCTGGGGAGATATTTAACCGAATAATCATGTAAAACAAACATTCTTTGCATAATAATAGCTACAACCTCGACTAGGGTTGAAACTCGACGCTACAGAAATTTCCCTACGGGAAACCGACAAAACATGTACGGACCGAGATGAAAATTCTTGTCTTGGCCGTCTCTGGCCGAACGTGATGACAGCGGTGCCAGGACACTTATTTCTTCTTGAAGGCGTTGCTGCTGAAGCAGTCGGCATAGTTGTAGGTGTTTTTGTTATATATTGTAATGGTTCAATAGTGGTTACATTTGTTCTCTATCTCGTTTAATAATGAATAAGAACGGTTATGTGCATCGTAATGATGTAGAGACCAGGGGTTTAACCTCCTTTTTATAAAAAATATTTATCAGACTCGTTCAAGGGGACAATCGCTCGCTAATTATGAATCTCGGCTAAGAGGACAGATAGTTTAGAAACAATTATCTTCTTGAGTCTTATAGTTAAAGGATAGGCAGCTAAAAAGCAGTTAAACCGGTGACCAGCTAAGGAATGTCGATTTCATCACATTTTATGAGGAATATATGTTGCCTTTTGAGTGTATGCTTTATGAGCATACCTAGCCCTTCCCTAGTGCCCCCTTTTTTCTTGTTTGAGGGGTTAACATCCACCTAGCCCTTCCCTTGAAAAGTTTTAGTGCCTAAAAGATAGCTTTCCTCCTCAAAGTTTCCTCCACTAGGCCAAACTTGTTTCGGGAAAGACACTACTCATTAAAAAAAAGAGGGATCCGCTCGACCCCTCCCCTTTCCCATTCAGCTCCCATCCGACCCCGCCGCCAATGACGCCCTCGGATGCCATGGGAATGGGTGCTCATGGTCCATCCCCACCCCTACCATCCACCTCAGGCTCTCATGTCACTGGCTCACTGCTGACGTCGCCGTTCGCCATGGACGATACAGGGCCACATCAGGAGTCACCACTATCACACGCTGCCTCACGTCGCCGCTACCATTGTGTATCAACATTTTTTAGTTTATTGATATAATATTTTGTTGTTGTTTAATGATTCAAAAGATGAGTAGGTATTAAACTTGAGAATGCTGATACATCTATATTTTTTTTCTTGTTTGATGCTACAATTATATTATTTTGGCATCAAATTTTAATATTTTTTTAGACTAACCTATCTACCATTCTTAAGAAGTCGCTTCCCACTACAAGGCATTCTCTTGATATGCAAATGGTCCAACCCAGCTTAATGACATGTCATCATATACCAACCAATCACAAGATCACAACTATGTCTCTTTTTTTTTTGAAGGGGTCACAACTATGTCTCTTCCTCGCATCTCTCCTGACCGATTCTTTTAGGATTTTTTTTTTCAATAAATCTTGTGGTTTTATTTCTCGCATTTGTTCCTCTTCCTATTCTGTAACTTACGAGAGAATTAAGAGAAGAGAGACGCATGGTCTTATCCCCGACTCCCCACAACCCCTCCGATATAAAACAGAAAGATGGATCGATCGTCTACCGAGCCATCCGCACCGCCAACAACCTCTTCGTGTTTCCACAGCTGGTCGCCTACCTCCCCCAGCTGTCTGCGTCGGCAAATTCGGCCGCACAACTCCAACAACGCACACCGAAAGCGATTCTCCTCCTATACACCACTGCCGCCACCTCGCCGCGAGCGAGGAGGAGGATAGAGAGGAAGCCATTGCGTGCGGCGGGTGGGCAGATTGCATCTCGGACCTCCCCGGCGCACTACAACGCCGATTCCAAACTTGCTTCCGCTTAAGTCGGCCATACGCACAACTGCGCTATGCTCACGGTGGTGCAACCTCTGCGAGCAGCGCGCGACCCGTGTCCTCAGTCTTCGGGTCTTCGGGTCTCGCCGCCGTCGCCGGGCACGTCGAGGACGACGCACAAGCTCGCGAGCATCGACAAGGAGGGAGTTTAGGTGATACCCGTGACACGAGACTCCAACAGTCCATCCAATCGCATCAAGAAAACAGGCGGCTGTGGGCTCGGATGGAACCCTGTCCTCGCAGTCCGACGGGCATGACAAGGCCACCTACCTAAAGGCCCCGGCTACTCGGTGTCACGTGGCTTGATGGCATGGACCCGTTCACTTATACGCCCCTCACGGCTACGCTTGCGACTCTAGGTCGTTCAGTGATGTGTCGGTGTGGTTCACGTGCCATTTGTCATTGAGTATTCAGAGTGGATGGCTGCATAGCAGTGGACAGCTGCCGGCGTCGTTGGATGCTGCAAACAGCGGGTTTATCTTGACGCAGGCATGTTCATGTTACAAGTGCTGTAGCGGGAAGGTGCTGCCAATTATGGCGGGTTCATGTTGTCGAGCAACTCCTACGACATTTACTCTTAACTTTAGTGTGAAGCTGCAGAGCATCCGGATATCCACTTTGGCTCCCGAGCACATATGCTCTTGATATCTGGACCGAACAATGCTTTCAAGATTCGGACCAGCCAATGTATAGGGCCTGTATTTCATATTTACTGATTATTTTTGACTGTCTGCATGGCCCACGTCTGCTCTGCGTATTAAATAGGAAAGCCACTGTTTCCCCGGTCGGCCCATGACGTCCCTGGGCATCCTGGACTGATATCCTTTACCTGGTCCAGTGCTACCGTTGAGCTGCCAGACATGCATTAAAATCCCACATCTGTCAACTCAAATATACCAACGATTATTAACTTTTCCAAGGCAGTACAAACTAATATCTACCCACGATCAATCAAGACTTTTCGGAGGCAGTAAAAAGCAAAGCATTGCTCTCACAAAACAATCAACTATCTACATGGCACGTTCACAAAAAATATATCACTCCAACCAGGGAACGCTGATCTTCACTCTCATTCCATGCCCTTTCTGCGCTAAGAGCTGGTGATGTTCATAGCTCGGCATGGAGAGAGACCAGGCACACCATTCTACAATTGATGTCTCATGCGTGATATTCAGTTCTACACATTTTTTTACTTTGTTCTCACGTGTTCTCAACAAATATGATATCGTTCTAAAAAAAATGATACTGAATTGCTACAATAATACAATGTTGCTACAATAAAATTAACTAAATAACTTAGCCGTAAGAAAAAATCTTAGCAAATCTGTTTTCTTTGAACATGCCCATCTATTTCTCATAAGCAACATTGTCATCTCCCAATCTTACAAGTTCCGGAGGATGCGTGTGAAGGCTAAAGAGTGTACTGCTGATGGGTTACTGATTGCTGCTGCGGTCCTTGGTCTGCTCGTGTTGGAAATGCTCACGAAGAAATCTTCCATGACCTTCACAGACGAACTTCAGACATACTGCCAATGATAACAGCAACCCTAAATGAAGTTACCTTTGAGGCATGGCATCATAGCAATTTCATATGAGCAAACTGTCCACATTGGCAGTCAAATTTTTACCTCATAAATCGCTATGCTCTGCCTCTCCCTCTTCTCTGCCTGGTTGTGCGTCGCATTGCAAAACTTGTTTTCTTATTGATCTCTGCAACATGGTAAGCCCCTGCCTCATATAGGACCTGGCCGAAGCCGAACTCCTCAAATATATAGCACGTGCACATATCTTACTTGCGTGTTACTCGATAGTTAGGTTGGCATGACATCCCTTATGGCCATGAACCAATTCTGATCTTCATCAAGACCAAAGTAAATTAATGGATAGTGGTGCAGAGAATTCAAAGAACATTTGTAAGAACAATGAGTCATGAATAAAATTGGCAGAGGGAAAGACTCACTGCTCTCACACAAGCTAATTCCTGGCTCTCCCTCTCCAGCTCTTCCCAGTTGATGCCACCGTCGTCATTGGGGTGGTTTATGTTGTTGCTGTCACCACCTAATTCAGCTCCATTTGCTATTCATTGAAACACCACCGCAGTAATGAGAGCTTTGCAGTGCTCCCAACCATAATGTGCCAAAACACATGTGAACATTAGAGGGCTGGGTTAAAGTTCAGTTACCTTCAGCATATCCATCAACTCCTAGGTCCGACAGCACCGCTCGGGCCTGGTCAAATATCCCTGTAGCCAGCATTATTTGATTGTTAGTGAATTCAGAACTACCAACATTTTAAGCATCGTCGGGTACAACTTGAGTACCTTCAAAAAGTTCTGGATTGTCTATAGCTTGCTCAACTACAGCAAGCGCAGCTGCAGCTAAGCTGCGCACACGTTCTTTCCTCCCCTCGTCATCCGCTCCATCTACAGAATCACATCCAGTATGACCAGGCATACCTCCTCCAACTTAATTGCATATGTTTGTGCGTACAAAAAAGCTTCGACAGTTTGTCACTATGTCAATTCTGTGTCATGGTGATCTGTTTGAGCACACCAGAGGTCTGACCTAAGCAGTAAAAAATGTTTGTCAATACGAGCTCTTTTCGACTTCGTTTTTTTCATGATTGCATGGGAGTTCAGGATGATGAAAAAACTTCATGTACATATGATATTTTTGATCCCCCCCGCCCCTGAGAAACAAGCAAGCAACAGAAATTGATAGCAGTTTTTTCAGCTACTGCAGTTCCCCCACTATCCACAACCTGGCAATATACCATATGGCCAGCATTCCGCAGCATTCCCTCTTTTTTTTCAGCACGACAAATAGGTAATGTGCAAAGAGATGTACTGGCATGGAATTCATTGCTAACCTTTTAGTCCAGCCGGGTGCCTCTGGATTTACCAGGTCGGTTGACTGAGCAGACCTCGTCGGAGATGCAGGTCGGCGCGGCGGTGCATCGTCATGCGCTTCGGTCGAGGCATCTCCCCCACGCACCTGAGCCACCCCAGACCCACTGTTCTGCGCACCATCACCATCCGCCCATTCTGTAGCATGTATAGAAGGGGGGCCGGATCTGGCTGTTCTTAGTTATCAGCAAATTCTTCCCGAACGGGGAACCTAGGAAATTGGAAGCGAATCGCCGGCATCAGTTCCTATTTTGCACTAGGGCTAATCCCCATTCAAACTTATCTACGCAACTCACGCAAAGCACAAATCCAATGCGGTGGTTCGGGGGGAGTAGCAGATTGACTAACCTGTCGACAGCATCAAGAAGAAACTCCATGCCCTCCGTGTCCATCAGCACGCAGGCCGGCGGCGAAGCACCGGCGTGCCCACGAACTCACCCAGCCTGAACTCGGCTGTCCACCCTTTTTTCCGCCTAACGCAGCTCGTAGAGGACGGCCGCCAGCCGCGGTCTCCAGAAGAGGAACGATGCAACTGGAAGGAGAACTAGGTGATTTGTTTTTTTTTTCGGACGCACGTGCACGTTGGGGCCGACTTGCCGACCGGCAGGCGGCTCATTACAGCGACACCCAATATCTGATCCATGGCCCTGGCGTAAAGCAAACGTTCTGGGCCACGGCCCGGTCGGATAGACACCATTCTGGGCCACGGTCCTGACAGAGGCGAGGCGCCTGCCGTCAGGCCTCCACGCGCTCGTATCCACTGTTCGCTACCGTATTCCATCGTATCTCCCTTTTATCGCTGCTCGCAACCACCGCGCCAGCTGGCTTTTTATGAATCCCAAGACTGGAATAGACGGGCGAGATAATGGGAGCAGCTGAGCTCGAGCTCCAAAACGCCGCTCTCCAGAGCATCTTGCAAAACTGGAACAAAAAACAGGTAACTGAATCGTGACCTGCCTTATAGTCTTGCAGTGATCTGATACTTGGATTTTTAATTAAGAGTTTGTGTAGTGGACATTTATTCTAATTTTGTCAGCACATCGCCTTTTCAACAAGCAAATGTTTTATCTGAAAAAATTATAGGGAACGACATGTTCTCATAGTGCAAAAACAGAATTTGTAAGTTCTTACATGTTTCCTTGCAAATGATATATTTGTATAAGTTCAACCAGCCTGTAACTTCATCCATATAGACCTAATTTTTTTAAATAATACATTTTTTTTATTAATTTTCATAAATATTACGCCGGATAAAAAAATTCAAAAATAATACACCGTCGGCCCGCTGCAGGCCGACTGGGCCTAGTCGGCCCACAGTAGGCCGATTGGATTCCAGTCGGCCTACAGCTGGCCGACTGGACCCTGTCGGCCCACTGTGGGCTGATTGCGTCCTGTCGGCCCACTGTGGGCCGACTGGCGCTAATTGGCATAAAAATATATGTTTAAAAAAATGTTAATCATGTAATTAAAAAATGTTAAACATGTATAAAAAATGTTCCTGATATATAAAAAAAATGTACAATATATATGCAAAAATGTTGACATAAAAAATATGTTTGGAAAGTGTTAAGCATGTATTTAAAAATTGTTAAATGTGTGTATAAAAAATGTTCCTTATTTATACAAAAAATATAGAATGTGTATGAAAAAAAGTTGATACCAAAAAATTATGTTTCGAAAATATGTTTGAAAAGTTGACATTTTTTCAAATACAGGATTAAAAATTGTTAAATGTGTGTATAAAAAATGTTCCTTATCTATAAAAAAAATATAGAATGTGTATGAAAAAAAGTTGACACCAAAAAAATATGTTTGAAAAAAATGTTCCAGTTCCATACAAAAAGAGCAACCAATCATATTTTTTTCACAACCTTGATTTATTTTTTGTCACCAACTGACCAACATAATTTTTTGGTGTCAACTTTTTTTCATACACATTCTATATTTTTTGTATAAACAGGAACATTTTTTATACACATATTTAACAATTTTTAAATACATGATTAACACTTTTTAAAACATACTTTTTATGTCAACATTTTTGCATATATATTGTACATTTGTTTTATACATGAGGAACATTTTTTATAGACGTTTAACATTTTTTAATTATATGATTAACATTTTTTTAAACATATATTTTTTATGCCTATTTTTTTGCAAAAACAATTAGCCCACAGCGGGCCAATTAGCTCCAGTCAGCCCACAGTGGGCCGACAGGACCCAATCAGCCCACAGTGGGCCGACAGGGGCCAGTCGGCCAGCTATAGGCTGACTGGAATCCAATCGGCCTGCTGTGGGCCGACTAGGCCTAGTCGGCCTGCAGCGGGCCGATGGTGTATTATTTTTGAAAAAAAAATATCCAGCGTAATATTTATGAAAATTAATAAAAAAATGTATTATTTTAAAAAAATTAGCCCATATAGTGATGTTGTATACACGGTCTAACTCAAGAATCGAGAAATTGGTGGTTTCCTTGACATTTGATGCATTTTTAACTCCGTGTTGTAGGGGTCATCGGTGGCACCTTCCTACTACTCCTATTTACCACTCACACATGCAGGCAACCCGATCAAGGTTCCGCCGAAAGCCGTCTACGTGCATGTCTTTGCAGTCCATACCAACAATATCTTCTTCGTGCCACCACCAACAGTTTTTCTCAGTTATATCATCTTTGATCATGTCTCTTCATATCTCAATCAAATTTACACTTTCAACTTTCTCAAGCATTCAATCAAAGTGGATATCCATGTATCAACTAGCATAGTTGCTTGCCTATTATAGTTGGAGCAGAGGTCGATTTAACTAAGGTATGGCCTTGGGATTTTATTTATATATTTTCCCTAAGGTGTTGACTCGATTTAAATTTTTGTCATTCATCATGAAGGATAGATTGAAATAAATCTATATACATTGTCGTCGCTGGTGGAGTGATGATTGTGAAGTACTTTTAGCAATAGATGTCAAGAGAATATGGTCGTATAATAGTATATTTTTCTACTCAGTCACAAGCATAGAATTAGTAGCTTCATTTGGTTTATGTTGTGCCAGCTTGCAATAATACTTTTTGAACCAATATTAAGCAGTTGGCTCAGTGCTAGAAACTAATTTATTTGCTTGTTGTATCTGCAATTTTCACTATTTATTGGATGGTAACTTCACATGTTGCAAAATTAAATCACCTCTGCAAGATGTGCCTCTGATAGACACTCATGTTTATCAAATCATCTTTTGTATCCGTGTACATAGGAACTGATGTTCAATGCTATATGCCAACATGACTAAACTTCAAACTACTAATTGCAAAGCCTATGTCATATTAGGTGTGTACTTAACTGTATGCCAATTTCTTTGAAAACAACCCAAAGCTTTTCATTTGTAAAAAAAACTTTTAATGGTTGTTGAAACTATGTAATTTTATATTTAGAATCCTACTACATGTCCCGCAGCAACGCGCGGGGTATCAATCTAGTTAATTCAGTACCCAGGGCAAGTTGTTGTTTTATGTTGTTGTCAATTTTTTAGGAAAAGGTTTTTAAGAAACCAAAAAAAAAACAAAAAAAATCCACAAAAATGTTTTGAGTCTGGATGCTTTCGGAGGCACCTGGCCTCTCATGGGCAGACCTGTGGGCCCCATGCGGCCAGGCGTTATGGCCAGGGCGTGGTCGCGTGGGCCCCACGGGACTTCGTTCCACTGCCTTTGTGTTGCTTCGAAATCCCTGAAAATAAATCTCAAGGATTTTTCCTGCTGACGCCAAATGAGTCACCCCTAATCGACTACTTTACCCCGTTGGCTTCATATCACACAACAGAGAAACAAAGAGATCAGAAACTCCACCAAAACCAAAAAACCTAGCATGTGGAAGGGCTCCGGAGGGGGAAAAGATAAAAAGGATCCGCTACGCCATCAACCCGATCAAGAGGACTTCAACATCAACCACTATCATCATCATTGGCCCCCTATTCACCCCTTTATAATACCAAACCCTAGGTGGATTTCGGTGTGTGTTACATTGATCTATCATCCATTATTACTACGATTACCCCTTCGATGCTTGTTGTCTATATTTCTGAGTAAAAATCGTAGTCCTCAGCGATAATGAGGGACCTGGTATGTTTAGGTGTTGAATGCCAATAGGATTTGACATCATCTTTGTATGTTTATCTTAATAATCTTTTCGATGTTGGATAAAATCGACCACTTAACAATTGCACTTAGGGGGGTGAAGGTGGCCCTACTTGATAGCTCAGTTTTATCTAAGTATTTTGAAAATACTACGGTATTTGAGATTACCACAGTTTAATTTACTGTGAAGTGTTTGGCCGCTACTAAGAACTATGGTTTTAATATTGTAGTATTTGTAAAACCGTGGTATTTTCTCTATTTTTAAAAAAGAACCCTGGACCTCTTTTTCTGAAAAATGAGTCCAGTTCACTTCCGATCCCCTCCCCTTCGATACGATGGCCGGCGACGAAAGCAGGGGTGGCTCCGGTGCAGAATCCGATGGCTCGAACATCGATGTGGAGGAGGTGGCCCTCGCATCGCCTTGAGGAGGTCGATGCTCGAGCAAGGCGGCCTCGAGAATAGTGGATCGTCTTCCTCAGTGCCCGTCGCCCGTCAACGCAGCGCCGGCGACGTCGCTGGCCCTTCCCGCCCGGCGCACAGCTCTACTCTGCTCCTTCAGGTATGCCGCCCACCTCCACAACCCACTAGTACGAAAGTGGTACCCGGCCAACGCTGGGTCCTCGTGCCCGCGCTAGGGCCGACGCACAGGAGGATGCCCAAGTCCGAGGCACGTGCAACCCAGCGCGAGCAGTAGCGGGCGAGGGAGAGGGGGGAGGCGATGTCCGCGTGCCATTCGCGCGTGAGCGCGCCGGTCGATCCCGAGGTTGCGCCCCTCGTGTCGGTCCTCCGCCGCAAGAATGCCAAGATGCTCCGACTCGCCTTGGAGTTGTCAGAGGAGGGGCACAACCGTGCCGACGACCAGAAGGGGAAGGGGCCGGTGAGGAAATGGTGATCTCCTCCACCCTTCCTTGTTCTGTTTAAATTTTAACTATGTTTTAAGTTGTTTAGTATGGATTTACCGTTGAACTCCGATGAACTATGCTCCTTTTGCCCGCCGATGCAATGTTGATCCGATGAGCTGCGCGTTGATCGTGTTTTACGCAGTGTTGTATGGGTAGCATGGTTTTGAGAATTCGAATATAAGGGATACGGGTGTGAAAGCCAATAAATGAGTCGTGCCGACCGCACCTGGGCGTGCGCGGGCGTTTGAGAGACTGGATTTGCTATCTAGACGTGTAGGTGCTCTTAAATCGTCAACCTAGAGATACACGTGAACCTTCTAAAGTTCTAAACTGGAAAGATGCAATATATAAAAGATATCCATTGTTACAAGTTTGAATAAGGATGGAACAGAGCAGGCCAACGACTAACATCCGCCGCCAATTCCATTCATGCGCATGACTCGTTTTTTATTCTCACACAAAGCCTTCCACGCACGTACGTCGTGCAATTTTGATAGGTAGGCCATCAAGGAAACGTGTTATCTGCGAAATCAAATAAGCTGGATTGAGCAATATATTGCCAACAATTTCAGAACAATATTCAGCTCCAAGAAAGAAAAGCTAGGCATTATTATATCTCGTTGAGAAGTAGGAGTATACTAGTACTACTCTACTAGCATACGCCTACGTATGTATGTGCGCACGTACCTCCGCAGTCGGCTATGCCACAGCGCTTGGGGATCGTGAGTGCGACCTCAGGCTTCACTCCCAACAGTTTGAAGGCGTCGTTCAGGAAGACGGCGCACACGCAATCGGGGCTCGCCATGCTGACCTTGCGCACCGCCACGCAGCAGATGGCCGTCGGCGCGGACTGCGGGTTGCGCCCCGCCGGGGCGCACCGAGCCAGTTGCGGGACCCTGGCGATGGCCCTCGCGCACTCGCCAGCTCCCTCAGCGCTGCCGATACCGGCTGCGAGCACGGCGGCCAGGGCAAGAAGGACGAGCGGCCTCATTGTCATCGATCTCCCCGTGTTGCTCTGATGGCTTCACCTGTACTAGTAGTTCTTACTGTACAACGTTAGTGCGGATCGCTCGTAGCTAGCTGCTTGCCGTGGGTATACATGGGTGGTGCTTCTTATATAGCCGTACTGCCGTTGTGGCAAGTAGGAGGAAGCACCGCAGGCTCTCTGATTGCATGCTGACTGTGCTAATGGTTTCTCAATGCAGAACACGTTTGCGAGTTATTATTTCCGCGTCCCCTTATGGCATCTTCAATCCAACCCTCAAACCATCCTCACGACCCGGACGTGTTATGCCATCCAAAGCGATTGGTCCACAAGCCGGTTTGGACGCACTTTCTCCCGAAAATCGGAGACAAATGTATGAGGGTAGGGCTGGAAAAAAAGCTCGAAGCTCGCGAGCTAAACGAGTAGCTCGTGACTCGGCTCGAATTGACTCGAACTCGAACAATAACGAGTCGAGCCGAGCTTTAGTTTAAGATCGTTTGCAGGACGAGTTAAACGAGCCGATCTCACAAGTACTCGTATAACTCGCTAGGCTCGGTAAAAGAATCAGTGTTTCTTGATGGGTAGTAAAAACAGCCACTAAACACCTTGCGTTCAAGCACAAGGCCCAACCGCTCAAGGCCTAGTCACCTAGGAGGCTCACACGTACATGACCATATATGTCCATGTTAAATTCCCGGTTAATCTTTTTGTCGTATTCTTTACGTTTTTATGTTCATATCTTTAACGAGCTTAACAAGCTAAACGAGCCAGCTCGCGAGTTATACGAGTCGAGCCAATCTTGGATTTGAGCTCGTTATAGTAACGAGTCGAGTCGAGCTAGCTCGTTAATGAAACGAGTTTTAGCGAGTCGAGTCGAGCTGGCTCGACTCGGCTCGAATTCCACCCCTATATGAGGGCTTTGCGAGTGTCCGAACATCACCCCGCTTCTGACCACCCCGACCCACCCACCACCCTCCTCACTCACTCGCACGAGTTCCCGCCCGGTGACAGCTGCCCGCTCTCATGTCGTCGTAGAGCGGCCGCTCCCCATTGAAGCCGGCTGTAGAGCGGAAGCGACCTCTCACTGACGCCGACATTGAAGCGGCGCGCTGGCCGAGGGTGCCGCCCACGACGCGTCCTCGGTGTCCTCGCCTGTTCAATGTCGGAGACGCGTTACTGGACGGGACGTGATGAATATCTACAACGCCAGTTCAATGTCCCGTCCATTCGTAAGCCGCCATTAAGCAGGCTCGCCGGCCGAGAAACCCACGGTTGCGATGTGCATTGACGCAACCAGACGCCTGGCCACATCGGAATCCCCTATTTAAAAGCGGCAACACCCGGCCTACTCCACGCCACAACATAAGCCGCTCCACATCCTCCTCCCTTGCACCACATCCGCCATGACCGCAGAAGCAATGCTCTGTGAAAAAGCCTATCGACGGAGATGAAGCACGAGCTGTCCGCCCTTGCGGCCGCCTGGCAGAGCCGTCGTGCCAGGCGGATCGAGGCCTCATGCCGGCCAGCTCGCTCGACGTCTCCAATGACACCGCACCGGAGCCCGCGCTTGTGCATGCCGGCTTCGCCATGGAGCGGGCATAGGCGCACTACGACGCCGTTATTGCGAAGGAGCAGCCTGCGCCGACACCTATGTCGGTGTTTCAGTAGGTGCAGGAGGAACAACAATATAAGATGTTTCTCCTAGAGCAACACTAGCTAGCGGAGGGCCAGATCGGCGGCGAGCGCGAGAGTGAGAAGGCCATGGCAGCCATGGTCGCGGCGAACCCCTACTTCACTGCGGAGCAGTGTGCGATCTATGAGGTCATTCGTTCTCAAGCTGCCGAGGCACAACTGCAGGGGATCATGGACGATAACAACGCCAACTGCGCCTACTACACGCGGCCGACGAACTATCAGTCGGGCCGGTTCGGCGACGACAGCGCCGAGCCATCATTTCCATCATGGACCTCACGTCCACCGGGGACAGGCAGGTCGGGGACTCCTCCGAGGATGAGTAGGGCACGGGAGGTGGCAGGGCCTTGTGTCCCACATGGGCCGGTCCGTCTCCTGTGTTCTACTCTTCTTCATCGGAGACCACACCTTCTTTTCATGGGTCTTACCGCCACCGTTCATGGAAACGACAAATGAAGGACACGTTCGTCGATGCGGAATAGAAAGCAAGTGGAAGACGCCCGGTCGCCTCTTTAGGATAGGTTTAGGGTAGGGTTTCCTTTTTTTGTTCTAAATGTTTCAAATATAAAAAATCTGGCGTGTTTGCATAAATCTCGTTCGGTTTATATGAAAATCCCCCGTTTTGCACGAATTCCATCAGGTTTGTTGAAAAAATGTTTGAAATGTACATAGCCGTTGAATGACCGGTTTCCGTATCCGAATCCGTGAACTGGTCCTCTCTGTCCGTGGACGAATGCGAGAGAAAATTTCGGGGCCCGTTGAAGATGCCCTTAGCTGTTAAATGATCGACTGGAAGCATCTTCTTGTCTTCTCCCTCTTTCTTATCTGAAAACAGTGCTACACTACAATATTGTTGTTTTCTCCGTTTGGCTTGCAACAAGCTCCGTCTAAACTGTCGGTGATGTGATGGCTTCTCCTTTGCTTTTTGCTTTGTTTAGTTTGTTTATTAGGTGCTCCTCATGCAGTCATGCTTATGTAATCCCCGTTGGGTCTGACCCTCTGATTTTATTCTTTCGTAATCTTTACCCAAACCACATTTGATTTGACGATATGTACGCATTGAACACATTATCATTGGACGCGGCTTGCCTGTTCCACGGGTTTGTTCTGATCCGTGCTCTGCGGGGACATGGCAGATTTTGAAAAACTTTGCAGGGGAGAAACTGCTGGTGTGTGCACTCAACTGGAATAAATGTGTACAGGAGTAGAATTGTCTGAAACAGCGTTCTTGCTTCTGGTTAGCAACTACTCCCTCTGTTCCTAAACATTTGCCTTTCTAAAGATTTTAAATGAAATATCACATACGGATGTATATAGACATATTTTAGAGTGTAAATTCACTCATTTTGCTCCGTATGTAGTCACTTGTTGAAATCTCTAGAAAGACAAATATTTAGAAATGGAGGGAGTAGGTCTAACAAATTTGCTATTCAGCATTTGTATGTGAGTTTGAAAACTCGGCCTAAGTGGATTCATAAACCCCTCCTCTACAATTCTAAAGGCGATCAGAAGGCGGTCATGGTTCCCGTTCCTCTGCCGGTGACGCCGCCGGTCCACCTCGCCTCCAGTGGCCCTCCTTGGGAGCCCGACGGACAACGGTCTCTCACCATTGGGAGGGTTCCTGTTCCTTTTTTCAAAGTAAATGTTTGTGTCTGGTTTGAGACGTGAGGCGACGACAACACTCTAAAGTTGGAATAATGCCCTTTCCGCCCTATGCCTGCTCCTTTGAATCTGGTCAGGTTGTAAGTGCAGAGGCGATGTCATCAAGCTCTGGCAGAGCTGGCAGACGCGAGAGGAGGCAAGGGAGCCCTGGTGAAAGCGGGAAGATTTGAACGAGTCAATTGGGTTGAGTTGGTGGGTCGAGTTGTAGGCCATGGGCCAGTGGGTTGAGGGTCGGTGTGTGGGCTTGCGGTTTATAAGCAAGCGAGTGACTCTGTAGATCGTCAAGTTTGAAATGAAATCATTCTGAGCCTCTCGTCTATCTCTCTCCTCCCCTGCTCTTATCCTCTCCCGAGCTGCCCTTTTCCCCTTCTCCTCGCCATGGTTGCGCTCTCCGGCTCCTCTCTCTAGCTACCTCACCGTCGGCGATCAGGTCCGATCCACGGTCGTGACAGTCTGGTATCAGAGTCGTCGATCCTCTCCGCCGCGTCGCGCCGTGATTTTTTTCCCGTCTCGTACCTAGCAAATCCAAGGCGACGGTGGCGGATGACCCTAGGGTTCGATCAGCGTAATTCCTGACCTGAGGTGGGTTGATTTGGGGAAATCCGCGACGACGACGACCTTCAAGCCTAACCCGCAGACGCTTCATCGTGGACGGGATGGAGGCGTTCCAGGAGCGGATGCTCAAGGAGTTCGCCGAGCTGCGAGCGGCCCAGAGCAAGTGGGAAGCGGTGGAAGGCATTTGTGCGTAACTCGAAGCCCTCGACGCGAAGATTTCCGAGCAGCCTACAAGGTTGGACCAGGTTCAGGTCAAGGTCGACCTCTCCTGCGACACACTGGGGCAAGTGCAGCAGACGCAGTTCCATGCAGTTCAGATGGGGAAGCAGCACGCGATGGGCGAGAGCTCTTCGCCAATGACATCAGAGGTGTTGGATGGCATATTTGGGGCTGGCCCTGGCTTCGCAAATCGTGCTCTGCCGCGTCCAATTCAGGTACCGATCAAGCCTTCGAATTTCAGCCACCTGTGCTACCTATAGAAGAGGAACATGCAGCAAAGCGCCAGTGGATGCCTAAGATGGATTTTCCTAGGTTTGATGGGTCTGATGTGACAATTTGGCTCGATAAATGTGAGGCATTCTTCAGGCTGTACCACATACCTGACAGTTTTAAGGTTACATCGGCCTCGCTATATCTGACAGATAATGCAGCTCACTGGTACCAAGCATTCAAACAAACAGGTGCACTGCACACTTGGGACCAATTTTGTCAAGCGATTTTGCAAGAGTTTGATGTGAATGTATATTGACAAAAGATGAAGGACCTGATGATGCTCAAACAGACAACTACTGTGGAGGAATACAAGCAGCAGCTCTTAGAACTGGTGTACATAGTCAAGTTATATATGCCTACAATCAGTGATACATTCTTAGTCACTCGATTTATCATGGGTCTCAAGGAGGAGCTCAGGTCAGGAGTGGAACTGCAAATTCGGTCAAATGTGCAACTGGCAGCTCTTTATGCATCAGTTCAGGAGGGTTTACTCTTGCAACAGAAATCCACCAAATCAAGTTTTACCAAGACACCATATGCATAGATAGAGAAAAAGTCGGGTCTTGCTACAAGGGATTTGTGGAAAGCCAAGCAATGCAAGGAATATCGCCGAGCAAATGGACTGTGTTATAAGTGTGGTGAAATTTTTGCTCCTGGCCATATGTGCAATCAGGCACCAGCTCCTGGGGCTCAACTCAAGGTAGCTGAACTGGTGGATCCACATGAGATAATTTCTGATGCTGTTCTTGATGCTTTAGTACAAGGTGGCCCGGAGGAATGTGCCACAATTTCAGCTACAACTTTGTCAGGGGCTGCTCATCCAAAAACAATACAACTGAGAGCACTAGTGGGAAACAAAGTGGTGTTGATCTTAGTGGACTCAGGCAGCACACACGCGTTTGTCGACCAGGCTTTACTGAGCAAGATTGTTGTTCCAACTGAGACATTGAAACAACCAATGCAAGTCAGAGTGGCTAATGGAAACATTACACAAAGCACTGAAGTGGCACCTAAGGTAACTTGGTGGATGCAGGGTCACAGTTTCACTAATGCTATGCAAGTGCTGCCTTTAGGAGGTCATGACATTATACTGGGTATGGATTGGCTGGAACAGTGGGGTGTCATGCAGTGCCACTGGGCTGACAAATGGATTCAATTCCAATATGAAGGACAGACAGTGAGGTTACAAGGAGTACTGCCTGTCAAACAAGAGGAAATTACCGAGGTTTCCGCTGATCAGCTGCTGAAGTGGGAAAAAGGGAATGAAGTGTGGGCCACTGCCTTACTTAATAGAATAGTAATGGCACCTGCCACTGAAGTACAACAGGTTTTGCACAGAAACAAGGAAGTATTTTAAGAACCTACTAGTCTGCCTCCACACAGAGTGTTGGACCACAATATCAACTTACTACCAAATATTGTGCCTGTAAATTGCAGGCCCTACAGATACTTTCCCTTAAAGAAGGATGATATTGAGAGACAAGTGAAAGAAATGTTGGACAGTGGTATGATCACACCCAGTATGAGCCCTTTTGCTGCTCTTGTGCTGTTAGTCAAAAAAAGGGACGTCACTTGGAGGTTTTGTGTGGACTACAGGAGACTGAATGATGTGACAGTAAAAAACAAGTTTCCTATGCCGGTAATTGGTGAAATTCTGGATGAGTTAGGAGGTGCTAAGTAGTTTTCTAAACTAGACCCGAGAGTTGGGTATCATCAAATCAGGATGAAAGAGGAGGATGAATTTAAAACTGCTTTTAAAACACACCATGGGTAGTTCCAGTTTAGAGTTGTGCTATTTGGTCTAGCTACAGCTCCTAGCACTTTTCAGTGTGTCATGAATTTCATATTTGCTGGGGAAAATAGAAAATTTGTCCTGGTATTCTTGGATGACATTTTAGGGTTTAGTTTTACACTGGAAGAACGCTTAGAACATCTTCAGCCAGTATTTGATATACTCAAGGAACAATAGTTGTTTGTTAAACAAAGTAAATGTGTTTTTGCCAAATAGTCACTAGAGTATTTAGGCCACATAATTTCTGACAAAGGAGTGGCTACAGATCCTGCTAAAACCGAGGCAATGCTATAGTGGCCTGTGCCTACAAATGTGACTGAGCTCAGAGGATTCTTGGGTCTCACTAGGTATTACAGGAAATTTGTTAAGAACTATGGACTCCTGGTAAAACTACTAACAACCCTTCTAAAGGAACATGCTTTTGAATGGTCTGATGTAGCTCAACAAGCTTTTCAACTTCTCAAGCAAGCTATGAGTGACACACCAGTGCTAGCTCTACCCTACTTTGAGAAAACGTTCACTGTAGGGACAGATGCTTGTAACACTGGTGTGGGAGCAGTGTTATCTCAGGAGGGCCATCCTTTGTCTTACTATAGCAAAGCTTTGGGGGTGCCAGTCAGAAGAAATCCATTTATGAGAAGGAATTTTTGGCAATTATGTTGGCTATTGACAGATGGAGATCTTACCTGGTTAGAGCACCTTTTGTAATAAAAACAGATCATCAAAGCTTGTGTCATTTCGGTGATCAAAACCTCGCATCTAATCTTTAGAGAAAGGCGATGACTAAACTTGTGGGTTTGCAATTCTCTATACAATACAGAAAAGGGGTTGAAAATACTGCTGTTGATGCCTTGTCCAGAGTAGCCCATCTGTTTGCTACTCAGAGTGTGACAGCAAGCAAACCTATATGGGTGCAGGAAGTACTTAACTCCTATTCTGTAGATCCTGTGGCCATATCCATGTTGTAGAAACTTGCAGTAGATCCAAATGCTTGTCCTGGGTTCCATTTACAGGAAGGATTGATAAAACAAGATCACAAGATCTGGGTGGGAGCCAACACTGGATTACAAACTAAATTGATTCAGGCTTTCCATTCCACTCCTGTGGGGGCCCACTCTGGAATTTTACCCACATATCACAGAGTAAAACAACTATTCAGTTGGGCAAACATGAAGTCTGATGTGGAAACATTGTCAAACAATGTGGAATTTGCAGCAAGCAAAGCATGAGTTATGTGCAAAGTGCCAGGTCTGTTGCAAACTTTGCCAGTGCCTGACAGTCCTTGGCAGTACAGCAGTGTGGATTTCATTGAAGGACTACCAAAATATGATGGTTTCTCTGCTATTCTTGTGGTGATGGATCGTTTCACCAAAGTGGGGCACTTTATTCCTTTGAAGCATCCATTCACTGCAGACTCTGTTGCTAAGGTGTTTCTGAAAAATATAGTTAAGTTGCATGGCCTGCCCTTGACTATTGTGTTAGACAGGGACAAAATTTTCACTAGTCATTTCTAGAAGGAGCTCTTTCGTGTGTGGGGCACTAAACTGCAAATGAGTACAACGTACCACCCCAAATAGATGGGCAAACCGATTGAGTAAACCAATGCCTTCAGATGTACCTCAGATGTGCAGTACATGAGTTTCCAGCAAAGTGGGCAGTGTGGCTACCTCAGGCTGAATTCTGGTATAACACCTCATATCACTCTTCACTAGGGTGTACACCTTACAAAGCCTTGTATGGTTATGCTCCTAACATGGGACAGCTACTGGGGCATCCAACTTCTCTCAAACCATATGTGAATACTTGGTTGGCCGCTCACACTCAACATACAACAGTACTGAAGGAACACTTGACCAGAGCTCAGTGCAAATACAAACACTTTGCTGACAAAAAACGCTCCAAGCGGGAATTTACTGCTGGTGAAATGGTGTACTTAAGGTTATAGCCATACACTCAGTCCACTGTGGTGAACCGACCTTGTCGCAAGTTAGCACTGAAGTATTTTGGGCCTTACAAAATAGGGATATTTAAATTAGTGCCCCTGGTTCCTTAATTGTGCTCACTTTTCCCCACGCTCCAAACTTTTGCTCACTTTTCCCCTCTTCCTTAGCTGAAACTTTCACAAATGCTCATAACAGGCGTTTGCCGTCTTGACCGTCCATTAACTGTTAATTGCTGACGAGTGGGGCCGAGTCTTCGTCTGACCGTTGCTTGCTGACGGGTGGGACCGCAAGGAAACACGTATTGGGCAGCTTGTCTGAATCTGAAACAGATCTAGATAGGCCGCACCGCACCGCACCGTGTCGCCCCGCCCCCTCCGCCTGCGTCGTGTCGCATCCACCGCAATTGTTTCCTCCACCCTATGCCCTATTCCGTTCGTCGGCGACGCCGCATCTCTGCCAGATATAGTCCACCTCCCCATCTGGGATTACATAGCAATGTTGAGTGAGGACACCCGGAAGTCAGTCGACTATGGAGAGGATTGGGTCGAATCTGCGGCAGATAATTCATGGATTAAACCTGGGTAAGCATCGTTTCCTCTCGAATTGACATTCTAAGTCGTATTGTAGGCCGTATTTGACTTATGTTTGCTTGAATCGTTCGAATTTGTGCTCGATTTACCCGGCTAACTGAAGCCTTTGTTTCAACAAAATAGGATTGATCCCGCGCTGGCTTTCTGGCTGGCGATTAGAATGGAAACTAGTGTGCTGCGTGGTACTAAACCGCATTTGATTTCATCATTTTTCTATCCCAAAGTGGTAGAAACCAGCATATCTTTCAAAGATTTGTGAGCTAAGCTCCGAAACACCTATCCCTGGAGTGATGCCGGTGCTGTTGAACTGAATTACTTTAGCAGTGACGAGCAAAGATTTCTCCCACTAACTTGCGACGATCATATGCCGTTGTTTTTTGCTGGGATTGCTGGCTGCCGATTCAGTAAACTCCAAATCGACGTGCTTCATCCACGCGTAGAACAGGCGAAGGGGAAGGGAGTTCAGACATCATCTGTCTGCGCTAATAGCCAGCACCACGGCACTCCTTGTAGGTCGACACCAAGTAAAGAAAGTGGTTCATGGAGCCACAACATGCCTGCTGCCAATTCTGGTTCCGATTCAGCTGCTGCTTCTCGTGTACCTTCTGCAGTTGGTGTAGAAGAAGAAGCAGAACCTGACGAGGCAGTGCCTACAAATGATGATGAAGACGAGATGATGTTTCCTGAACTGGTCGATGTAGCCAGTCAGCAAGCAGTGGATGATGAATATACGGAGGAGCCCATCGGCCAAGCTAGGTTTGATGACACTGACGATGAAGAGAAGGTGGATAACATGGACAACTTAATCAAGGATGAATATGATGGTGATGACATGCCAACAATTGAGTGGAACAGGGAAAAACCTGAGCTTAGTGTAGGTACCATTTTGCAATCAATGGTGGACTGTCGGAATGCAGTGACAACATGGTGCATTATATCTGAAAACACCTATAAGATTAAAAGGAGTGAGCCAGCAAGGTTCACAGTTTTTTGTCCATATCCTAGGTGTAGGTGGAAGTTGCATGCATCTCGTATGAGAAAGAGCAAATATATTCAGGTAATCCAAGTTCAGTTAGTAATTTAGTTTCAAATCACTGAGTAAGGTTTCTTAACTATTTTTTACCCTTTTATTTTGTTTTAGATAAAGAAAACCCCACACAAGCACACCTATCCACCTAGAGGGGGAGGGGGGAAGGCCAAAACCAAGCTTGCAAAAACTAGTTGGGTGGCAAATGCTATATTGGATTGGCTGAGAGAAGAACCTGGACTTGGTCCAACAGCACTCCATGGGAAGCTTTTTGAGAAGTACAAGATAGGAATTCCTTACATGAGAATTTTCAATGCTAGGGAAAAGGCTCTTGACAGAATTAATGGTCAATGGAATGACAGTTTTCAGCTATTTTACACTTTCAAAGCTGAAGTGGAGATGGCAAGTCCAGGGAGTGTTGTAGAGATTGACAAGCATACAGTTCCATTCAAAATAAAAGGGAAGACATTTGAGAAGGAGTGCTTCAGAAGGGCTTTTGTTTGTTTCAAGGCTTGCTGGCAGGGGTTTCTAGATGGTTGCAGGCCCTATTTGGCTGTAGATGCTACACATTTGACTGGAAGATAGAGAGGACAGCTAGTAGCAGCTTCTGCAGTTGATGGACACACTGGCTATTCCCAGTTGCATTTGGTGTGGTGGAGGCAGAGTCTGAGGAAAGTTGGGTCTGGTTTCTGCAGCAGTTGCGCAACATTATAGGCACACCCCCAGGTTTAGCTATACACACAGATGCTTGCAAGGGTTTAGAGAGTGCAGTAGAAATTGTATTCCCTGGAGTGTAGCATAGGGAATGTATGCGACACCTAGCGCATAATTTCAAAAAGAAGTTCAACGGTAAAGTTTATGTTGAGAACTTATGGCCAGAATCATACACATGCAACAAAAGGAAGCATGAACACCATTTGAGAGTGTTGTATGCTCAAAATCCTCTTGTGAAGGAGTACATGGATGCACATCATGGCAAGGTGTGGTCAAGAAGCAAATTCAACGAAATCTGCAAAGTAGATTATGTGACCAGTAACCTTGCAGAATGCTTCAATTCAAAGTTCAAGTCAATGAAAGGGCTCTTGTTGTGGCAAGCATTTGACAAGATGAGGCAGATGATCATGATAAAGATGGCTCTTCGCAAAAGAGTTGCAGAAACACAATATGTTGGTCATCAAATGCTCCCATCACTGATTAAGGCATTGCACTTGAAGGCAAGAGGACTGAAGATGAAATGTATTTGATCTGGTACATATGAGGGAGAGGTTACCTATACTGACACTAAAAATAGGGTATGGAGGTATCCTGTGAACCTAAGTACTAGAGAATGTACTTGTAGGCAATGGCAGATCCGTGGGAAGCCATGCATACATGCCCTACATCTGATGACCGTTATCGGGGGTGCAGATGGTGAAGTTGATCAATATTGCTCTGAGTATTTCTCTATTGCCAAATTTATGACTGCTTATGCTGACAATGTGCCTGCACTCTTGGGAAAAGATCAATGGAACATAGTAGATCCAAGGTTCAAACTCCATGCTCCTGTCATTACTAGACTACCAGGAAGACCAAGGAACCGGAGGATTAGAGCAGGTGAGGAGGGTCGTCTACCAAAGAAGCGTGCTTGCAAAAAATGTGGAGTTCTAGGGCATATTGCTAGGTTTTGTACCAATGCAGTGGATGCATCATTTGGAGAGGAGGAAAGATGGACATCAGCCAATGCCGAGGAGAATGCAGCAGCAATGGAGACTGAAGATGCAGAGGAGAATGCAGCAGCAATGGAGACTGAAGATGCAGTGGAGAATGCAGCAGCAAATTAAGCAGTGGAGAATGCAGCAGCAAATTAAGCATCTTGGTATGTGTTTGCATTTGTAGAATGCAGCTACCCTTTTGTTTGCATTTGTTCTCTTTTTTGCCTATGGCTTATAATTTTATTTACCAGCTCTAGGAGAAAAGGCCAAGAGATGAAGAAGCAGAAGATTTTGAAACCATGGCCTTTGATGGTTTTGAAGCTATAAGAGAGGAAGAGGAGGGGGTAATTTTTCCAATTGTGCCTTTAAAGATTACTGAACCCTAGATGACCGTCAAATGGTCGTTAAGTGCTCGGCGAGTGGAACTACTCCATCAGCACCTCCACAGCGAAAACCCCAAGTAAAGATCAAAAGGAAAAAGAGTCTGAAAGAAAAGAGCATCTCAACTAGGGGAACCAGGAGCAAGACGGTGAAGCCAGCTGCAAACACAAGGAGCAAGTCGAAAATTTGAATTAAGTTGTTGGGAAATGTTTGTGTTGTCAATTTGAGGGCGAGTCGATCGCTTAAAACTTGGTAGATTTGTATTAAGATGTTGGCATCTTAAAACTTGGTAGATTTGAGCTACTGTGAAAACTTATCAGTTGTAATAATGTTGCTTCTACTTTGGTTTCTTATTTGAGTCAGAATTCAAGTTTCCATCAAAATTTGAATTTGGGCCAAAATTTGGATTCGAGACAAAGTTGAAGTTGAACATTGGAGGTTCATTGCTCTGTGCGGTGTATTTGATCGAGCATTTGAAGTCCAATATTCGTAGGTGAACAGTCCAAATGAGAAGTGTGCTAGAAACGAGCTCGAAAGCTAGGGTAAATAGCCCTATTTGAAATCAAGTTTTTTTGACCTTGTCTAAATGAGGCATATTTTTTTTATTAACACTTGTTCCATATATATAGGGTAAAAATGAAGTCTCACTATTTATTGATTAATATTCATATTACTATGTTTTTTTGGAAAAAATTGATTTTAATTCAAAACCGTCAAATAACACGTTTTAGATATGAAAATGAAAAAGTAAGTTCAGATCCTTCTTATTCACTCCAAAATGAAGCTATGGAGATTTTTCTGATTTTTTTGAATTATTTTGATTTTTTTTCAAACCCTAAACCCTCCCTCCCTATTCTACAAACTCTGAACATGTTCATAGGTGATAGCTCATTTGTGTGAAGCCTTTTTTCATGAAAATGACCTACACCAAGTTTATATTTTTTTTCTCATAACCTTGTCACATATGACGGCTATGTGCGCAAGAATTACACCATTTTGATTTTTTTTGAATTTTTTAAAAACATTTGAACTTGATTTCGAGAGATCACTTCAAAAATGATTTTTCAAAGAAACGCCCCTATACCGAGTTTATATTTTTTTTATGGTAACTAGGTCTCATAAACGGACTTTATATTTTTGCTTTTTTTCTAATTTAGTTATGGCCATTTGAAATCTGGTCAAACCCTAATAACCCCGTTGAGTGGCTCATAACCCGCAGAAATGCTCCAAACCCTAGCGTCAAATGTCTGCCGTCGGATCCTACCAAGCGCCGAACACCACCCGTCAGATGTGGGGGCAGGCATGCACGATCTGCGTGACACATCCTGATTGGCTACTGCACTCCATTTTACGACCTGCCCCACTTTACATATGAAATTGTATTTTTCGCACATGACCACCACATGTCAGTGTTATGAGTTGGTTCAAATATTCAAACTACAAAATACAATGTGGCAAATCATCAATATAGCTTCCCCTTCTCCTCTTCTCCGTCTGACAAACAAAGGCATCGAGCAGATATCGAGCAGTTCCTCTGTTTCTTTCCCCATCTTCTCGTTCTTATTCCTCTTGAGCAATTCCTATGTTTCTTCCTCTCAGGCGATATGTCGACCTCCTCGTCAGCCCCCCGTTCCACGTGGCCGGTGTATGGTCCAGTGCCGATGACTCAATGCATTGACTGCCCACAGACTGCGCCACTGAAGCGATTCACTTCGAAGGAGGAGAAGAATGGGAACTTTGGGCGCGAGTTCGTCAAATGCGAGAGCAAGCCGGAGGGGTAGGTTAGATCTAAGTTTTCCTCGCATCCTTTATCTCTAATTTCTCAAAAAATGTGTCAGATTTGGGATTTAGGTTACGTTATTTCATTTTCAGATCGTGAAGAAATGCCACCATTTCAAGTGGATGGATGATTACATCTAGAGGCTTCAAGGGTTGGGCTTGCTGGATTCGAGGGGGAATGCAATCCGCGAGTTCAATCTGCCCCATGACAGTGCCGCTCCGGCAGCAGCAGCGCGTCCAGAATACCCGACGGTGGTAGATGTCTTACTGAAGACGGAATTGAAGAAGATGAACAAGAACTTCAAGCAGCTGATTGAGTTGAAGAAGCAATCCAATCTAATAGCTTTAGGAATACTTGCTCTAGGAATTTTGTACTTGATGGTCATGTCTTGTTAGAGATGTTTGTCTACTGTTGTTGCCACTGTTTAGCAATCCAAGTCTGTTTATCTCAAATGCAACTCTGTTTAGTGCAACTATCGATCTCTAAATGTATGCAGTTTACTGTTATGTTTCGACACTTTCAGTTTCGACAAAAGACAACTACCAGTTCAGTGATACGATTATTTTGTTAGCTAATAACCTCGAGTGTTGGATCATACCCTAGCTCGTCAGATGAGAGTAAGCAGTACTTGAGCAGCACAAGGGATATACATCAAGTTCATCTCTTCTCTCTCGCACTTGCCAAATTTTTGTCCTCGAGTTCGTTAGTTCTGATAGAAAAAAACACTACTTCACGGGCCCAAAGAGAATCAAGCTGCAATAGGCCCACAAAGGATAAATGAGGCCCAGAAACAAGCAATGTTTCTTTTTTTGTTTAGGAACGATTGCTTGTTCTTTTTTGTTTCTGATAGATTTTTTCATTAATTTG
The DNA here is from genome assembly GCF_002162155.2 of Triticum dicoccoides. Taxonomy (NCBI): domain Eukaryota; kingdom Viridiplantae; phylum Streptophyta; class Magnoliopsida; order Poales; family Poaceae; genus Triticum; species Triticum dicoccoides. The sequence goes on along the minus strand of NC_041383.1, from coordinate 659,346,571 downwards.
ATTTCCCAATCTCTTCTATTTCATTGAGGAATTTTTTGGCTTTCCTTTATGGGTCCCTTCATTTTTGTGATTTGATTTCTCTTCACCGTATGTGCTTTTGTTTTTCTTGCTCACAACCTGGCTTAGTTTGGCGGTGAAGTAATTTTAGAATCAAAGTATTTGCAAACCGCAGTATTATTATGCCTAGCGAACCAATACTTCAGTATTGGAAAATGAGGTCCAACCCTCTTTTTTATATACTTCAAAAATAGTGTAGTTTTCTACATATTAAAGTATATAAAAATACACTTTTGACTGAAGCCAAACATCTCAAAGTATTTAATACTTCAATATTTCTGGAAACCAAAGTATTCTTGGAATACCTAAAAAATACAGAGGTCCCAAACCAAAGCCGTGTATAATATGTTCTTATTTTTAGAAGGCATCTATAAACACATCATTTTTAGTTAGTTTGGTTAATTTTGCCCACGTCAATTAGCCATGTCTAAACTTGGGACAAACAAAATACAAACATAACAAAGCATTAATATAACACACATAACTTAACTTAGATAGGGTTGCTAGGGCAACACAAGTTCTTACATATAACACGATACTGATAGACAATTAACCTTACATAGATAGGGTAGCTAGCTCGGGCAACACATGCACCAAACTCACACTACATAGTAGATAGGGTAGCTAGGGCAACACCGCCATGTCTTCACCATCGTCTTCACCTTAACCGTCAGCTTCACCGTCTTCTTCGCCGCCGGCTTCAGTACTGCTCCTCCTCAAGGCCGTTCTCACCGAGGTAGTACGGGAGGCTATGCATGCAGTTGCGAGCGGGGAAGACGCTCTCGAAGTCAGTGAAGATGTTATTGGAGGTGAATGCGATGAACTCGCACCCACACCAATACACCTTGCCGAGCAGGTAGTAGGCATCGAACCTGTTGGTGAAGTGGACGACGAGCCCTACCACTGGAGCGTTGGCGTGGGGACGCTGCTCCACGAGGTTGAACATGGGCGGCGAGCCCGCTGGGAGGTGGTGGAAGCCCGCACGGAGGAACCCCTGTGTAAGCTCAGTGCTACCCCTCCAGCGTGAGAACGCCCACACGCGGAGCGATGCCTCGACGACGACGTTGGCGGGGTACCGCCGTTCCGGCACGGTGGACGGCTCTTGGAACGTCGGCCCGTTGAACTGCATCTTGCTCGCTTCGCTGAGTGTTTGCTTTGGCTTTTGGGGGAAGAAGAGAAGGGGGAGGCGCAGATGGATCTGTAGAAGAAGAGGCAATGAAGGGCGGTTTAAATAGCCGGGGGAGATGAAGAGGGTACACGCGGAAACGGTGTAGATCATGACTCAGTGCGTGCGTGAACCAATGCGATCGTGAATCGATGCAAGCGTGCGTGAACCAATGTGAGAACATGAATAGATGCGAGCGTGCTCTGCATACTCTGCGTTAGCGGCTGCCTGCCTCCCCCTTTTGCTTGCTCTGCATTGGCGGCTGCCTGCCTCCCCCTTTTGCGTGCTCTGCGTTGGCGGTTGCCTGCCTCCCACGACTGAACCGATGCCTCGACATATGGACGCGAGCGTGTAGCCTTCCCCTTCTGCCACCGACACGTATGCCCGTGACGCGTGAAATGACGCTGCGGAGCGATCGTGCAACACGATGTGTGCATGCGGCGTGCATGCCGTGTCGGCAACCGTGCGACACAGATTGATGCGTGCGTGTCGGCGTGCATGCATGTGATTAGGTCTAGGTCACTAGATGCATGCGTGGCGGTGTTCACATGCATAGCAGGCCACATCGATGCCAAAGCCGGGCATGCATAGCAGGCAACATCCATCTATAGCAGGGTTTTTAAATTGGGCTCCCTTTTTAATTTATTACCAACAAACTAACGGGCCCGTCCTATGAACACAAACACGGCCCAACCAACAAAGACACAACCACAGTCAACAGAGTCTGACGTGGCCCCACAAGTCAGTTAACAGCCAAGACGGCAAATGTCTGCTATGAACATTTGTGAGAGTTTCAGCTAAGAGAGTGGGGAAAAGTGAGCAAAAGTTTGGAGCGTGGGGAAAACTGAGCACAACTAAGGAATTGGGGGAACAGATGGAATAACCCCTACAAAATATTGTAGAAAACTGGAGCCGCAACTTATCGCCTGGAATTGCCCTGAGGCAGTCAAGTTCACCCAGTTTTCCATGTGTCACAACTGAAGAATCATGTGCTAGATCATACGCCAGTGTTTGCGTCGTTGCCTTTTCCGATCGATCTTTCTGCTACTGGAGTTTTCCCTGAAGAGATTTTGGATTGCCGTCTGGTCAAGAAGGGCAACACCTCTCATTTGCAAGTACTAATTAAGTGGGCTACCATACCAGCAACCTCGGCTACTTGGGAAGATCACGAGGTGCTCAAGAAAAGGTTTCCACCTGCACCAGCATGGGGATACGCTGGTTCTTCAGGGGCGGGTACGGTAAGTGCGGAGGCGATGTCATCAAGCTCTGGCAGACGCGAGAGGAGGTAAGGGAGCCCTGGTGAAAGCGGGAAGATTTGAACGAGTCAATGGGTTGAGTTGGTGGGTCGAGTTGTAGGCCATGGGCCAGTGGGCCGAGGGTCGGTGTGTGGGCTTGCGGTTTATAAGCAAGCGAGTGACTCTGTAGATCGTCAAGTTTGAAATGAAATCATTCTGGGCCTCTCGTCTATCTCTCTCCTCCCCTGCTCTTATCCTCTCCCGAGCTGCCCTTTCCCCCTTCTCCTTGCCATGGCTACACTCTCCTGCTCCTCTCTCTAGCTACCTCACCACCGGCGATCAGGTCCGATCCACGGTCGTGACACAGGTCCGACGGTTTGTGCATGTGCATTAGGCATTGGCACACTGGCTCGAGCGATAGTGATGGCACCCATGCTAGTATGGGCTTGCATCATTGTGGAGAGGACGGTGGCTGCTTGGGTGATTGAAGTGATTCGATGTCCTACCTTCCTTTTTGGTCTTCGATGGCGGAGGGTGGTGGATATTTTTTCAGGAACACACAAGAGCTTTGCGTGTTGTTTCATTATTAAGATTGACGGAAACATAGTACAATCATTTTTATGGAAATATAATTCTTTATTTAAACAACGTTTGGGATCCCACCCGCAATTACATGCAAGATACAATTATAAGGCACATATCACCATTTCTCACAAAGTTCATCACCTACCGCAAGCTTAGATAAGATATGAGCCTTTCTCTTAGCCAAATGCCTTCTCCAAGAAACTTTGCATCCTTGCAAACCCTGCATAAGACATATGATATCATCCACGATTGGACAACAATAGAGAGGTTTTTGTTAGCCCCATTGATCATATAGACAACCTCTCTACAGTCAAGCTCGATGTAGATCTTCAACACCCCGAGGTCGCATCCAAACTGGAACACCATCCTGCAAGTTTTCAATTCAACAATCTTCGACTTCGAGTTGTTTGGGAAGAAGTGAGCCACAAAACACCGAAAGACACCATCATGGTCACGCAGGACCACTCCTCCTCCTCCTTTGTTAGCAGCACAAGAAACAACACCATCAACATTCGCCAGGATCTAGCCCTGCTCCAGAGGTAGCCACCTCTCCAGTGACGCAAGTTGTTAACCCAATTTGATGACGAGGTGCTGGAGCCCGTCCTACCAACGCATAACGCGGCTGACAGACCACCACGTGGTCGGGACAAAGCAAAAGCTCAAGCCGAACACCAGCCCACACTACCTCGCCGTAAAAATAGAGACACAACAGCTCGGGGATATACATATGACCTGCAGGATGACCTGGAAAACAGAACAGGTCAGACCATATCGATCTATGGATCGCAGAGGCATGCCCCGATGCACGAAGATGGCCATCCGACCGGACGCAACAAATATAACCGTACCCGGGCCGAAAACCGTAGACGAACTCCATCCGAGCTACGTCGCGACGTGGCCCGACATAGAGGCGCCACACACCCCCTTTGCTTCACTGATGAAGTAATGGAACACGAATTCTCGGAAGGGTTTAAACCCATGAATATCAAATCATACGATGGAACAACAGACCCCACAGTATGGATTGAAGATTTCCTCCTCCATATCCACATGGCTCACGGTGATGACCTCCATGCCATCAAATACCTCCCACTAAAACTAAAGGGGCCAGCGCGGCACTGGCTGAACAACCTCTCTGAGAACTCCATCGGCAGCTGGGAAGACTTGGAAGACGCCTTCCGTGATAACTTCCAAGGTACATATGTTCGGCCTCCGGACGCCGATGACCTAAGTCACATCATCCAGCAGCCCGGGGAGTCTGCCAGGAAGCTTTAGACTAGGTTCTTAATAAAAAAGAACCAAATTGTCGATTGTCTGGACGCTGAAGCCCTCGCGGCCTTTAAACATAGCGTCCGAGATGAGTGGCTCGCCCTCCACCTCAGTCAAGAAAAACCAAGATCCATGGCTGCCCTTACCACTCTGATGACCCGTTTTTGCACGGGAGAAGACAGCTGGCTCGCTCGTAGAAGCAGCAACGCCGATAATCTGGGTACTTCCGAAGTTCGAGATGGCAACGGCAAGCCACGACACAATAAACACAAGCATCGCAATAACAATGAAGGAATGCAAGACACGACGGTAAATGTAAGATTCAGTGGTTCCAAACCTGGTCAACGGAAAAAGCCATTCAAGGCAAACAAAGATGGACCATCCAATTTAGACAAGATACTGGATCAGCCTTGCCAGATTCATGGCACCCCATTAAACCAGCCAATCACACCGACAGGAGCTGTTGGGTTTTTAAACAAGTCGGCAAGCTTAACGCCGAACACAAGGGGAAGGGGCTGCCCAGTGATAGCGATGACGAAGAGACTCGCCAACGGAACACCGGGGGTCAGAAGCAAGTCCCCCCGAAGTAAAGACAGTGAACATGGTATACGTGACGCACACCCCTACAGGGGACTGCAAGCGTGCGCTACGGGACGCCGACTTCATAGAGCCAGCCGCCCCAAAATTAAGCCAATGAGCGGCCCGCCCGATCACTTTTGATCGCAAGGAACACCCAACCAGTATCCTTCATGAAAGTCTGGCAGCTCTCATCCTCGATCCAATTGTCGAAGGGTTCCATCTCACCAAAGTCCTTATGGACAGCGGCAGTAGCCTTAACCTACTCTACCGAGACACTGTCCGCAAAATGGGCATTGATCCTTCAAGAATCAGGCCCACCACAACTACCTTCAAGGGAACAATCTCCGCAATAGAAGCTCACTGCACAGGCTCGATTACATTGGAAGTCATTTTCGGCTCGCCGAACAACTTTCGAAGCGAACGCTTGATGATACGTCTCCATCGTATCTACTTTTCCAAACACTTTTTCCCTTGTTTTGGACTCTAACTTGCATGATTTGAATGGAACTAACCCGGACTAACGTTGTTTTCAGCAGAATTGCCATGGAGTTATTTTTGTGCAGAAATATAAGTTCTCGGAATGACCTGAAACTCCACGGAGAATATTTTTGAAATTAATAAAAAATACTAGCAAAAGAATCAAGACCAGGGGCCCACACCCTATCCACTTGGGTGGGGGTGCGCCCCCTGTCTCGTGGGCCTCTGAGGCTCCACTGACCTCAACTTCAACTCTATATATTCACGTTCGGGGAGAAAAAACCCAGAGAGAAGGATTCATTGCGTTTTACGATATAGAGCCGTTGCCAAGCCCTAATCTCTCTCGGGAGGGCTGATCTAGAGTCGGTTCGGGGATTCGGAGAGTCGAATCCGTCGTCATCGTCATCATCAACCATCCTCCATCACCAATTTCATGATGCTCACCGTCGTGCGTGAGTAATTCCATCGTAGGCTTGCTGGACGGTGATGAGTTGAATGAGATTTACCATGTAATCGAGTTAGTTTTGTTAGGGTTTGATCCCTAGTATCCATTATGTTCTGAGATTGATGTTGCTATGACTTTGCTATGCTTAATGCTTGTCACTAGGGCCTGAGTGCCATGATTTCATATCTGAACCTATTATGTTTTCATGAATATATGTGAGTTCTTGATCCTATCTTGCAAGTCTATAGTCACCTATTATGTGTTATGATCCGTTAACCCCGAAGTGACAATAATCGGGATACTTACTAGTGATAACCGTAGTTTGAGGAGTTCATGTATTCACTAAGTGTTAATGCTTTGGTCTGGTACTCTATTAAAAGGAGGCCTTAATATCCCTTAGTTTCCAATAGGACCCCGCTACCACGGGAGGGTAGGACAAAAGATGGCATGCAAATTCTTTTCCATAAGCATGTATAACTATATTCGGAATACATGCCTACATTACATTGATGAACTGGAGCTAGTTCTATGTCACCCTATGTTATAACTATTGCATGAGGAATCACATCCGACATAATTATCCATCACTGATCCAATGCCTACGAGATTTTCACATATTGATCTTTGCTTAGTTACTTTACCATTGCCACTGTTACAATTACTACAAAACAGCTACTGTTACTTTTGCCACTATTACCGTTACTTCCATATTACTTTGCTACTTAATACTTTGCTACTAAATACTTTGCTGCAGATATTAAGTTTTCCAGGTGTGGTTGAATTGACAACTCAACTGCTAATACTTGAGATAATTATTTGGCTCCCCTTGTGCCGAATCAATAAATTTGGGTTAAATACTCTACCCTCGAAAACTGTTGCGATCCCCTATATTTGTGGGTTATCAAGACCATTTTCTGGCGCCATTGCCGGGGAGCATAGCTCTATTCTTTGAGTCACTTGGGATTTATATCTGCTGGTCACTATGAGGAACTTGAAAGACGAGAAAACCAAGATTTATCCCTCTACTACGAGGGGAGGTAAGGAACTGCCATCTAGCTTTACACTTGATTCACCTTCTATTTTGAGTAAACTTGCGACACCTTCTCCTACTATTAATTCTGATATGTCGCATATTATTGATGATGCCACTTCTGCTATGCGTGATGCTTATGATGAAACTACTTTTATGCTTGATAATACATTAGGTGAATTGCTTGATGAACAACTTGTTAGGGCTTGAGAGAATGAAAATTATTGAAACTGATAATATTGATGAAAGTGATGATGAAGATTCTCCCCCTAGATATGAATTTCCTGTTGTGCCTGAGGGTTATGTTATGGATGAAGAAAATGCTAGAGATTTTCTTGCTTGCAATGATAGATATGATCTTAAGAAATTATTAGCTAAGCTGAAAGAAAAGTCTTTGAATGCTAGAATGAGATATGACCCTACTTTTGCTACTTCACCTATCTGTATTACTGATAAGGATTATGATTTCTTTGTCGATCCTGAGATAATTACCTTGGTTGAATCTGATCCTTTTTATGGCTATGAATCTGAAATTGTTGTGGCACATCTTACTAAATTGAATGATATAGCCACCCTATTCACTCATGAGGAAAAATGCGTTACTACTATATACTGAAGCTATTTCCGTTCTCATTAAAGGATGATGCTAAAACTTGGTTTAATTCTCTTGATCCTGGTTGTGTGCGTAGTCCCCAGGATATGATTTATTACTTCTCTGCTAAATATTTCGCCGCTCATAAGAAAAAAGCTACTTTAAGGGAAATATATAATTTTGTGCAAATTGAAGAAGAGAGTCTCCCACAAGCTTGGGGGAGGCTTCTCCAATTACTTAATGCTTTTCTTGATCATCCTCTCAAGAAAAAACGAAATACTTGATATCTTTAATAATGGACTAACCGATGCTTCCAGAGACCACTTGGATAGCTGTGCTGATTGTGTTTTCAGGGAAAGAATTGTTGATCAAGCTTTTTTTGCGGGGGAAAGAACTGTTGATCAAGCTGAATTGTTATTGAATAATATGTTGACTAATGAAAACAACTGGACACTTCCTAAACCAACTCCTAAGCCAACTCCGAAGAAAAGTGGTATTCTATTTCTCAGTCCTGAAGATATGCAAGAGTCAAAGAAATCTATGAAATAAAAGGGTATTAAAGCTGAAGATGTTAAGAATTTACTGCCTATTGAAGAAATACATTTAGAAATATTAAAACTGAACACTTTTCATGCCCTCTCAGGCCATCAGTGTCCGTAGCCGTCGGATCACCAATCTTGGGCATTTTCGGCCATTAGATTTACTGTCAATCGCTCCTCATCTGGCCTCGTTCGTCATGGGCCACTGCTCTGGTCGCTTTTTTTGGTGTCTCAGATTAAATTGGGCCTAATGGGCCTGCAGCACCATCCCCTTCATGAAGCCACCGTTTTGTTCCCATGACCAAACGCCTCCCACACCCTTCGCCTAGCGGCTGTTCCCATGGCCGGCCGACCTAGGTCGCGAACGGTCCCGGAGCGACGGCCATGGCGATCCGGGCAGCTGGACGCGACGTAGCCTTCCTGGCACCGCCTCCCACCATGACCTCGAGCAGTGGTGCCTCTCCCTCGTTCTCATTTTCTATCGGCAGCCCCCACTGCAATCATTATTCAGTTTCTCTGCGCAGATTCATGACGGGTGATGTTCTCATCATTTCCGTTGCCTTGGGATATATACCTCTGTATATATGGTTCATCCTTTGTCAGTCTTCAAGTCTCCATTCACAGTTAATCTTCCATCCCTGGAGCTAGCCGCCGGTGAGCCACCCACTAATCTTGTGCATCATTTTTTCGCCTCACATCCTCTCATGTCTATGCTCAGTTTCCAATTCTGATCTTCTGCAGGGACACGCCATCGTCCTTCTCCACCTTCCGCAGTTATGGTTTGTGGATTCTGTGTCATCTTGGATTCCATCTAACCATCCTTACCCAGGTGTGTGGTATAATCCTGCTATGGTGCTACCCATGGCCATAAGGTGCTGCAAGGTCACGCTATTCATTCTGCTTGTTGGGGAAGTGAGCCTCCTCTGCTTGATATGTTGTTATGAATTTTCAGACAATTGGGTATCAAATGGTTATAAAAATGGGATATAAAGTATTAGACATATGCAGCAACGAAGACACAAGTTGTAAGGGAGTGGTCCCCTTCTATCAGCTGAGAGTGGTAGGAGTACAAGAATTCTCCAAAGTAATCTGTTGAATTGTTTCTTTCTCACAATCCACTGTTCAACAATATTGTTTATAGTAGTTCTATACTTCTGTTGTAGATGTTTGATTGGATCCAAGTACTCCTTCCAGTATAGAGTAAACATTATTTAGGAGGCACTATAATGATTTAACTAGAAGTCGCCGTTCTTTTAGTATTATGATTTGGCTCAAATATGTCCGCGAAGGTGGTAAATGGTAGTTCTGTATTTTAGGCAACAATGGTTTCTCAATTTTCATATAATAAGAAGTTTTAAAAAAAGGAGCCAAATTTTTTATGTTATTCCTTGTGGAGTTAGAGATCCTCCAATAGCAGATTAGAAGAAAAATATAGTTGAAAGACTGAATCAATTACATTCTCTAATTAGTGTATGCCTCTGTCATGTTTATACTTTTAGATAATAGAACTTGCTAACTTTCTTTCATTGTTTTTCAGAAGTCCCTTTTACGAAATCTAACAGTGTCCTTCTGATGTTTCCGGGATTCATAACATTACAATGCGGACTTGTTTTACTTGATGACTTGCAGGGATAGTATTTTGCATTCTGCACACACCAGTTTGTTCAATCCAAATAAGCAGATATTACAAACTACTTGCCATGGTTTACAATTTTTACGTGTTGTGGCTTTCTTGATTCAGTTTGGTAACCGACATATTTGAATGCCATCCGCATGTCCTAAATTGGTTACTTCTTCATCTCTCTCAAAACTAAAATTGTCAATATAGATCATGTCTGTGAGTTTTTTCTACACGAAATACTCTCTGTAGAGAGTGCTTCTAAGTAAAATAAATGTCATCTATACCATCTATTTACTTTTAGAGGGATGCCAAGGTAGCAACTATTAGCAAATTAGTTCCAGCATAAGTACATAACAGATTAATGAACCCTAAGTAGTATTTCCCATGTCCTTTCAATACTTGCCTTTCGCTCTTTTATCGTATTTTTCTTCCCCTCTACTGCATATTAATTCAGCAAAGTGTAGTACAATATATTGGATACTACCAACATCTTATATTTATATTACATTTCCCCAGTAATATATTAGCATCCAGATTTTTATTTTACTCATGTGAGTTATCTCTCAATAATGTGGACCAATTTCAGGTGTTAATTATGTACTATTACGTAAATAAAGGTAATACATTAGGAATGCCAAGCAATGTGATGCCAAGCAATCTCGCAGCAAATGTGATTAAACTTGACAAGCTGTGAAACAACAAGACTGCTCCCTGAATGTTGTGGCATACACAAGTCATATGTGACATCTTCAAGGAATGCTTAGGTAAGGCACGCAATCTATCTATGGAATGATGTGGCAAAGTGTTGTGCCTGATAAGGTAGAGTTAATCCTATGATAAAATGGTAGATATGTTGTTTGATCAGGTTAATTATTGAAAAATATTTAAGATGCTATGCATTTTTTTACATTTTTGTCATATGAACAAATTCTATTGGTATAAAAACAATGAGAGCAGGTGCAATTTGTTTTTTGACGGGTATTACTTCCAATTATCTTATGTACCTTCCATTGATCCTATGTAGATATATATGCTCATTTGGTGTGCTCATATTCTGGGAACTCCACTTCTGTTTTTACTCCTTTTGTTTGAAAAGTGAAGGGAGAAAACTAACTTGACATGGTAGTTACTTAATAATTCAAAAAGAAAGTGGAGCTCCAACGGTGTCGAACAGCCTAAATGATGTGTATGACCAGATGAAGGTCCTCAAGTATGCCTACATGACGTTCTAGGGGTACTGGTCCTTAGTCCAACAACATGGTCATGAGACCAAACCAAGGCGACTTGAAGACGCGTGCCGGCGTGATCAAGGCGGTGTCTTTGAAATTAGAAAAGCAACGACACAGCTTCAGTTTGCTCAACAATATACCCAATTTGCTGTAAACATGATGACAAGAGATGTATGCCGGGTGTAGTTCCTTTCATATGGGGTTGTAGGATCTTATCTGTTCTACTAAAATCTATTTTTGTATGGGGCATCAACAATCTTAGAAATACATAGAGGTTGTTTAGATAATACGTTGTTCAATTTTTTTGAGGCATTTGTGTGGCATAATTTTTTTCTAAGTATTTCTACTGGAACTCCGCCTATGTTGTCTCAACATAGCCGGTCCCAAGCCCGGGTAAAGGAGGAGGGTTGTGATAGGCTTGGCGAGCCAACGTAAAAACTCAGCCACTCTTATGGAGATGAAACCCAAAAGATTTTCGTTGGGGCGTAACCCTCTCAGCGACGCGCCACATCGGAACCCGGGTGTGGTGGAAAATGGACAAGGGCCGGGCCATCACCCCCCAAGTGGCGCGCCGTATCTTGATCCGGATACGGTGGCAAGTGAGCGAGGATCGGGTCGTCGCATCCTTAGTGGCGCGCTACATCGGTGCCCGGATGTAGTGGAAAATGAGCAAGGGTCTTCGCATTTGACTCGACGAGTGCGAAGGGTAAGGAAGCTAGCCGAGCCTAGGAGGATTCGCTTAGGTAGCTGGAACGTAGGGTCTTTGACAGGGAAGCTTCGGGAGCTAGTTGATGCAGCAGTGAGGAGAGGTGTTGATATCCTTTGCGTCCAAGAAACCAAATGGAGAGGACAGAAGGCGAAGGAGGTGGAGGATACCGGCTTCAAGCTGTGGTACACGGGGACGGCTGCAAACAGAAATGGCGTAGGCATCTTGATCAACAAGAGCCTCAAGTATGGAGTGGTAGACGTCAGGAGACGTGGGGACCGGATTATCCTGGTCAAGCTGGTAGCTGAGGACTTGGTTCTCAATGTTATCAGCGCATATGCCCCGCAAGTAGGCCACAATGAGAACACCAAGAGGGAGTTCTGGGAAGGCTTAGAAGACATGGTTAGGAGTGTACCGATTGGTGAGAAGCTCTTCATAGGAGGAGACCTCAATGGCCACGTGGGTACATCTAACACAGGTTTTGAAGGGGCACATGGGGGCTTTGGCTATGGCATCAGGAATCAAGAAGGAGAAGATGTCTTAAGCTTTGCTCTAGCCTACAACATGATTGTAGCTAACACCCTCTTTAGAAAGAGAGAATCACATCTGGTGACTTTTAGTAGTGGCCAACACTCTAGCCAGATTGATTTCATCCTCTCGAGAAGAGAAGATAGGCGTGCGTGCCTAGACTGTAAGGTGATACCTGGGGAGAGTGTTGTACCCCAGCATAAGCTGGTGGTTGCTGACTTCCGCTTTCGGATTCGTGTCCAGCGGGATAAGCGTGCCAAGGTCGCTAGAACGAAGTGGTGGAAGCTCAAGGGGGAGGTAGCTTAGGTGTTCAAGGAGAGGGTATTTAAGGAGGGCCCTTGGGAGGAAGGAGGGGATGCGGACAATGTGTGGATGAAGATGGCGACTTGCATTCGTAAGGTGGCCTCGGAGGAGTTTGGAGTGTCCAGGGGAAGGAGAAGCGAAGATAAGGATACCTGGTGGTGGAATGATGATGTCCAGAAGGCGCTTAAAGAGAAGAAAGATTGCTTCAGACGCCTATACCTGGATAGGAGTGCAGACAACATAGAGAAGTACAAGATGGCGAAGAAGGCCGCAAAGCGAGCTGTTGGTGAAGCAAGGGGTCGGGCATATGAGGACCTCTACCAACGGTTAGGCACGAAGGAAGGTGAAAGGGACATCTATAAGATGGCTAAGATCCGGGAGAGGAAGACGAGGGATATTGGCCAAGTCAAATGCATCAAGGACGGAGCAGGCCAACTCTTGGTGAAGGACGAAGAGATTAAGATAGATGGCGGGAGTACTTCGACAAGCTGTTCAATGGGGAGAATGAGAGTTCTACCATTGAACTGAATGACTCCTTTGATGAGACCAGCATGCGTTTTGTGCGGCGCATCCAGGAGTCTGAGGTGAAGGAGGCTTTAAAAAGGATGAAAGGAGGCAAGGCGATGGGCCCTGATTGTATCCCCATTGAGGTGTGGAAAGGTCTCGGGGACATAGCGATAGTATGGCTAACCAAGCTTTTCAACCTCATTTTTCGGGCAAACAAGATGCCAGAAGAATGGAGACGGAGTATATTAGTACCAATCTTCAAGAACAAGGGAGATGTTCAGAGTTGTACTAATTACCGTGGAATTAAGCTGATGAGCCATACAATGAAGCTATGGGAGAGAGTCATTGAGCACCGCTTAAGAAGAATGACAAGCGTGACCAAAAATCAGTTTCGTTTCATGCCTGGGAGGTCGACCATGGAAGCCATTTTCTTGGTACGACAACTTATGGAGAGATATAGGGAGCATAAGAAGGACTTGCATATGGTGTTCATTGACTTGGAGAAGGCCTATGATAAGATACCGTGGAATGTCATGTGGTGGGCCTTGGAGAAACACAAAGTCCCAGCAAAGTACATTACCCTCATCAAGGACATGTACAATAATGTTGTGACAAGTGTTCGAACAAGTGATGTCGACACCGATGACTTCCCGATTAAGATAGGACTGCATCAGGGGTCAGCTTTGAGCCCTTATCTTTTTGCATTGGTGATGGATGAGGTCACAAGGGGTATACAAGGAGATATCCCATGGTGTATGCTCTTTGCGGATGATGTGGTGCTAGTTGACGATAGTCGGACGGGGGTAAATAGGAAGTTAGAGTTATGGAGACAAACCTTGGAATCGAAAGGGTTTAGGCTTAGTAGAACTAAAACCGAGTACATGATGTGCGGTTTCAGTACTACTAGCTGTGAGGAGGAGGAGGTTAGCCTTGATGGCCAGGTGGTACCTCGGAAGGACACCTTTCGGTATTTGGGGTCAATGTTGTAGGAGGATGGGGGTATTGATGAAGATGTGAACCATCGAATCAAAGCCGGATGGATGAAGTGGAGCCAAGCTTCTGGCATTCTCTGTGACAAGAGAGTGCCACAAAAGCTAAAAGGCAAGTTCTACAGGACGGCGGTTCGACCCGCAATGTTGTATGGCGCGGAGTGTTGGCCGACTAAAAGGCGACATGTTCAACAGTTAGGTGTGGCGGAGATGCGTATGTTGAGATGGATGTGTGGCCACACGAGGAAGGATCGAGTCCGGAATGATGATATACGAGATAGAGTTGGGGTAGCACCAATTGAGGAGAAGCTTGTCCAACATCGTTTGAGATGGTTTGGGCATATTCAGCGCAGGCCTCCAGAAGCTCCAGTGCATAGCGGATGGCTAAAGCGTGCGGAGAATGTCAAGAGAGGGCGGGGTCGACCGATTTTGACATGGGAGGAGTCCGTTAAGAGAGACCTGAAGGATTGGAGTATCGACAAAGAGCTAGCTATGGACAGGGGTGCGTGGAAGCTTGCTATCCATGTGCCAGAGCCATGAGTTGGTTGCGAGATCTTATGGGTTTCACCTCTAGCCTACCCCAACTTGTTTGGGACTAAAGGCTTTGTTGTTGTTGTTGTTGTATTTCTACTGGGTTTTCTCAATATTTATATTTTTAGATGTCATGACTCCAGACTTTGTGAGAGTGTAGGAGTCAAATGAGGTCACGATCAATTACAAAACATGCAGTATCCATCAATCGTAATACATAACTCTTGTAAGAGCCAAAAATTAAGGATACAAGCACAAACTGCTAGAAGGCACAATACGGTAGAACATTGCAAACATTGAATTTAAATTACTTCATATCCTAAGAAATATAAGAGTAAAATTAGACGGGCGCAGCAACGCGCGCCATCAAAGATCTAGTGGTATTGATAACCCGACAGAGGTAGTAAAGGTAAATTCTCTCTATAGATTTGATGAAGGTGATATTCCTCGTTATAAATCTGCTAGCCAATGCTTGGATGAGTTTGATAATTTTATTGTTAAACAAGAAAACTTCAATGCTTATGTTGGTAGACAATTGAAATGCAGTGCTTATATGACTGAACACTTGAGTGATTATATGTCTAGAATTAAAGGTGAACTTAAATTTATTTGTAAACATGCTTCTATGGTTACCACTCAAGTATAACAAGTGCTTAAAGCTCAAAATGATTTGCTCAATGAATTAAATGATAAGAAAAATGATAATGTTGTTAGAGTTGTGAATAGAGGTAGTAGAATGACTCAGGAACCTTTGTATCCCGAGGGCCACCCTAAGAGAATTGAGCAAGATTCTCGGAGAAATAATGTCGATGCACCTAGTCCTTCTAAAAAGAAGAAGAGGAAAAATGATAGGACTTTCCATGCTTCTAGTGAACCTGTTGTTGACACACCTGAGAATCCCAATGATATTTCTATTTCTAATGCTGAAACACAATCTGGTAATGAACATGAACCTAGTGATGATGTTAATGATGATGTTCATGTTGATGCTCAACCTAGCAATAATAATGGTGTAGAGTTTGAACCTGCTGCTGATCTTCATAACCCACAATCAAATAATCAACGTTATGATAAAAGAGAGTTCATTGCTAGGAAGCACGATAAGGAAAGAGAACCATGGGTTCAGAAACCCATGCCTTTTCCTCCTAAACCATCCAAGAAAAAGGATGATGAGGATTTTGAGTGCTTTGCTGAAATGATTATACCTATCTTTTTGCGTATGCGTTTGACTGATATGCTTAAAATGAGTCCTTATGCTAAGTATATGAAGGATATTGTTACAAATAAAAGAAAGATACCGGAAGCTGAAATTTCCACCATGCTTGCTAATTATACTTTTAAGGGTGGAATACCAAAGAAGCTAGGAGATCCAGGAGTACCAACTATACCATGCTCCATTAAAAGAAACTATGTTAAAACTGCTTTATGTGATCTTGCAACCGGTGTTAGTGTTATGCATCTCTGTTTATATTGTAGAATTGATTTGAATAAGTTGACACCTACTGAAATATCTTTGCAAATGGCCAATAAATCAATTGCTACACCTGTCGGTATTTGTGAGGATGTACCTATTGTGGTAGAAAATGTTACTATTTTAACGGACTTTTTTATTCTTGATATTCCCGAGGACGATAGTATGTCGATTATCCCTGGTAGACCCTTTTTGAATACTGCAGGGGCTGTTATTGATTGCAACAAAGGCAATGCCACTTTTCATGTTAATGGTAATGAGCATACGGTATGCTTTCCGAGGAAACAACCTCAAGTCCACAGTATCAATTGTATTGGAAAAATTTCAACGATTACTATTGGAGGTTTTGAATTCCCTCTTCCTAATGTCAAGAAGAAATATGATATTCTTATTGTTGGGGACATGCATATCCCCATTGAGGTAACCTAGTGTTATTCGAAATTTCTCCGGTTCCATGTTATTCGAGAAGAGTTTGTTAACAAGACTTGATCAACCTTGTTAGTAGATTCCTTTTGATGAGCATGAGATGGATGAAGTTAGAAAGCACAACTCTCTGTACCCTCCTTTTACTTTCTGTTATTTAGATTAAATAAAGAAAAAACAGTATTTTTCTGTCTGTTTTTTGATTTATCCTTGCAATAAAAAATACCCCGAAAATAAAAGTTCTCCAAATGTCCAGAAAATGAAATATGATTTTTTTCTAGAATATTTAAGATTTAATTGGCACTGAGAACACACCAGAGGGAGCCAACACCTGGCCACGAGGGTCTAGGGCGCGCCCACCCCCTGGGCGCGCCCCCAGCCTCGTGGGCCCCATGTGGCCCCCCTCCACTTATTCCTGCACCCACACACTTCGTCTTCCTCCAGAAAAAATCACCACACAGCTCAAACTCGTGTTCTAGCTCATTTTGCTGTGATTTTCGATCTCCTTCCTCAAAGCTTCATTCATGAAACTGTTTTGGGGGATTGTTCTTCGGTATGTGACTCCTCCAATGGTCCAATTAGTTTTTGTTCTAGTGCTTTATTTATTACAAATTTTTGCTGCCTAGGTGACCCTGTTCTTGAGCTTGCATGTCAAATTTATATGGTCAAAATAGTTCTAATGCATGATATAGCCTCTAGGCACTTGTGGGAGTAGTTGCTATCAATTTTGTTGATTTTGGTTCAATGTTATTTTGAGTCACTTCAAATTTCAGAAATTTTTCAGAGAAAGAAAAATGCATAGGAAAATATACCAAGGTGGTTCCTCAAGGAAGCAAGGGCCAAGGCTCGCGATACGTGAGCCAGACGATGAATCACCGAGGGAAGCTCAAGTGCGGCCTTGTGAATGGCCATCAGAAGATTTTATGGTTCAAGGAGGCATTAAGTTGAGATTTGACGCATATGTGCGTAATGCTGAAATTGAGGGCTTTGTGTCAGATAAGTGCCCACAATGCCCACAATACTACTACCTAATTGATTCCTTTGTGAGAAGGTTCAAATTCACATCCTCATGCAATTCTCACACTGTTTTGTTTGATCTTTATGATAAATCATATACCATGGACCTAGAAGATTTTAATACTGCTTGTAAACTCCCGCAGTGGGGCAATTTTAGTGAACCTCGCAAATCTGAATATAAAGACTTTCTTTCTAGTATCACTGTGGGGGAATCCAGAGAAATCACACAAGCTACCATAGGGAGCATTCATTTTCCTTCCATAAATTATTTTGCTATCTTTATAGGTAGATGCATTAATGGTAAAGATGAAGCTTGTCACATGTGCGTCCCAGATCTTTGTGTTCTCAAAAGTGTGATAGTAGGAGATAAACAATATAACTTGGGGGCGATTGTTGCACGAAGGTTGAATCATAACAGTATAAGTGGAGATTTGTTTGGTGGGATTTATGCAACTCGTTTAGCTAACTATCTTGATGTAACCATACATGCAAAATGATATAGAGTCGCCTCCTGTTTATTTAGATTATAATGCTATGGTTCACCATCAGTTTATTCAGAGGAATGAACAGCCACTTCAGTACCGACTAATCTTTGACAGACAGTGCACTGTCCATATTGCTCTGCCTGCTCCTACTTTCTTTGACTTTCAGGAAAAAAGGAGATATGTTATAACCAGGGACGAGGCGAACGAGTATGAAAGGAGGACGGGGGAAGCTCGCCTCAAGGTTGCAGCTTGTCAGGCAGTAGCGGCTGCATCTTAGTACGACCCCAGTTACAACTTTGGATATCCGCCAGGCCATCCGTGGGCATAGACCAACTTAGGCTAAAATCCTAAGCTTGGGGGCGTATGTATTTCTCACCTACATTACATTCATGTTTACACATTCATTCTAGTTGTCGGTGCTCATACTTTTTCATTGTACTATCCGTGCTACTTTATTTTATTTTCTAAGCCTTCTTCATGTGTGTTTGAAAAACCTTAAGAAAAACAAAAAAAAAATTAGCTAGTTTACTTTCCATGTTTGTAGTAGTAGTAATTAAAAGAAAATCCAAAAAGATTTCTTGTTCTTCTTGTTCTTGTTGGGAGCTTTCCCGTGTAAATAGTTTTATTTCTATTCTTTTCTTTGGGGGTTGAGAGAAGAAGACCATGATTAAAATGTTGAGTGGCTTTCATATGCATTATTATTGACTTAACCAAGAGCCCATATTACCTTGTCTTCTCCCTTGAATTGAATGCTTGCAGATTCTAGCTTAGTCCAATGCACGTGCACTATTATTATTATCCACACCGTTCAGTCGTGCAAGTGAAAGGCAATAATGACGATATATGATAGACTGATTGAGATGAGAGAAGCTGGTATGAACTCGACCTATCTTGTTTTTGTAAATATGATTAGTTCATCGTTCCTGATTCAACCTATTATGAATGAAACATGTTTGCAATGACAATTAGAGATTATAGTTGCTTATGCCAGGCTTAATTAGCGAGGAGTTTATAATGGTTTATCTTGCGTGTCAACATGCTATTAAAATGATTGTGATGTGGTATGATAGGGTGGTATCCTCTTTTGAATGATTCGAGTGACTTGACTTGGCACATGTTCATACATGTAGTTGAAACAAAATCAACATAGCCTCCACGATATTTATGTTCATGGTGGATTATATCCTACTCATGCTTGCACTCAATGTCTATTAATTTTAATGCATGTTCATGATTGTTGTCGCTCTCTAGTTGGTCGCTTCCCAGTCTTTTTCTAGTCTTCACTTGTACTAAGCGGGAATACTGCTTGTGCATCCAAAATCCATAAACCCAAAAGTTATTCCATATGAGTCCACCATACCTTCCTATATGCGGTATCTACCTGCCGTTCCAAGTAAATTTGTATGTGCCAAACTCTAAACCTTCAAATGAAATTCTGCTTTGTATGCTCGAACAACTCATGCATTAACTAGGGTTGTCTATATCTTCCATGCTAGGTGGGTTATTCTCACGACGAATGGACTCTGCTCCTCACTCACGAGAAAATGACCAGTAACCGAGATGCCCAGTCCCACGCTCAAACCAAAATAATTGCAAACAAAACTCCCCCAGGATTGTTGTTAGTTGGAGGCACCCGTTGTTTTGGGCAAGCAATGGATTGATGCTTGTTGGTGGTGGGGTGTATAAACTTTACCATTCTGTTCGGGAACCGCCTATAATGTGTGTAGCATGGAAGATATCGAGATCTCTTGGTTGTTACGTTGACAATGAAAGTATGCCGCTCAAAATATTATTTATCTCTATTTAAAATCGAGCTCTGGCACCTCTACAAATCCCTGCTTCCCTCTGTGAAGGGCCTATCTATTCACTTTTATGTTGAGTCATCATCCTCTTATTAAAAAGCACCAGTTGGAGATCACCGCTGTCATTTGCATCCATTACCATTAATTTATATTGAGTATGACTACGACGGGATCTCTTTTACCATGAATTACAATGTCCAGTCAGTCCTTGATCTTCAGAGGTGCTCTGCATTTATGTTTTGCGATCTCAGAAAGGGCTAGCGAGATACCATTTTGTTATATCATATTATGATTGTTTTGAGAAAGTGTTGTCATCCGAGATTTATTATTATTGCTTGCTGGTTGATTATGCCATTGATATGAGTAAACATGAGACCTAAGTGTTATTGTGAATATGGTTAGTTCATAATCTTTGCTGAAAACTTGAATGCTGGCTTTACATATTTGCAACAACAAGAGCAAACAGATTTTGTAAAAGTTTTTCTTTATCACTTTCAGTTTGTCAACTGAATTGCTTGAGGACAAGAAAAGGTTTAAGCTTGGGGGAGTTGATACGTCTCCATCGTATCTACTTTTTCAAACACTTTTGCCCTTGTTTTGGACTCTAACTTGCATGATTTGAATGGAACTAACCTGGACTAACGTTGTTTTCAGTAGAATTGCCATGGTGTTATTTTTGTGCAGAAATAGAAGTTATCTGAATGACCTGAAACTCCACGGAGAATACTTTTGGAATTAATAAAAAATACTAGCTAAAGAATCAAGACTAGGGGGTCCATACCCTGTCCACGAGGGTGGGGCAGGCGCGCCCCCTGTCTCGCGGGCCCTATGAGGCTCCACCGACCTCAACTTCAACTCTAGATATTCAGGTTCGGGGTGAAAAAACCCAGAGAGAAGGATTCATCACGTTTTACGATATGGAGCCGCCGCCAAGCCCTAATCTCTCTCGGGGGGGGGGGGGCTGATCTGGAATCTGTTCGGGGCTCTAGGGAGGGGAATCCGTCGCCGTCGTCATCATCAACCATCCTCCATCACCAATTTCATGATGCTCACCGCCATGCGTGAGTAATTCCATCGTAGGCTTGCTGGACGGTGATGGGTTGGATGAGATTTACCATGTAATCGAGTTAGTTTTGTTAGGGTTTGATACCTAGTATCCATTATGTTCTGAGATTGATGTTGCTATGACTTTGCTATGCTTAATGTTTGTCACTAGGGCCTAAGTGCCATGATTTCATATCTGAACCTATTATGTTTTCATGAATATATGTGAGTTCTTAATCCTATCTTGCAAGTCTATAGTCACCTATTATGTGTTATGACCCGTTAACCCTGAAGTGACAATAATCGGGATACTTACCGGTGATGACCGTAGTTTGAGGAGTTCATGTATTCACTAAGTGTTAATCCTTTGGTCCAGTACTCTATTAAAAGGAGGCCTTAACATCCCTTAGTTTCCAATAGGACCCCGCTGCCACGGGAGGGTAGGACAAAAGATGTCATGCAAGTTCTCTTCCATAAGCACGTATGACTATATTCAGAATACATGCCTACATTACATTGATGAACTGGAGCTAGTTCTATGTCACCCTATGTTATAACTATTGCATGAGGAATTGCATCCGACATAATTATCCATCACTGATCCAATGCCTACGAGATTTTCACATATTGATCTTTGCTTAGTTACTTTACCGTTGCCACTGTTACAATTACTACAAAACTGCTACTGTTACAATTACTACAAAACCGCTACTGTTACTTTTGCCACTGTTACCGTTACTTCCATATTACTTTGCTACTAAATACTTTGCTGCAAATATTAAGTTTTCCAGGTGTGGTTGAATTGACAACTCAACTGCTAATACTTGAGATTATTCTTTGGCTCCCCTTGTGTCGAATCGATAAATTTGGGTTGAATATTCTACCCTCGAAAACTGTTGCGATCCCCTATACTTGGGGGTTATCACTTGACCTTCGATATTGTCCCGCTCCACAGCAGCTGCCAGACACTACTCGTGCGTACCGCTTTGGCTCGCTTTAATGCGGTCCCACATTACACCTATCTCCAACTTAAGGTGCCCGGTCCACGCGACACCATCACGATAAACGGAAATACATAATGTTCCCTCCGTACAGAGGAGCATACTACGGCTAATGCGGCCGAAGTACAATGCAGCCTTATCAAGTGCACATTTTCGTCAGCCATCAAGCCACCGGTCTCCATTAGACAGGACCAATCTATCTCAGAGCTGGATTAGCAGTTCGGCCTCCGCCGTCCGCCCCATATTGCCGCGAAGTCTGTCCCGTGCACATAATTATACACTTAAAATACCATAGTCACTGGCGGAGGCACAATACGGACAAACCTATAACACTATCCGCACTCTCATAGTCTTTTTCTTTTTTTTTCTCACCATTTTTTATCTTTTGTCACAGGTGACTATATTTGCTGAGAAGTCCTTTAAACCAAGGCAAGGCAGCGCAGACGTGCGACATGAGGTCCAAATGTTTTTTTGTAGACCGCACTCTTTATTTGAAACCTGTAAAGTGCCTTTTTTCTAAGCTTTCGACCCCCGGCATGTCAAATAGTCTTGATAGTAGTGTTATAATATGTAAAGATCACGCTTGACGTATCATTCAGATGCTAGTCAACATAACCCGTATTCAGTATTCACTTTTCTCAAAGAACTGAATTTTTGCTTCCGTGGTTATTCCATGCACACACCTCGACATATATTGCCAGGGGCTCGATACGGCAACATATGAGTTGCCGACAAGTCCAAACAGCTTTATAGCACACTTCGGCGTCATGAGTTTTGCCTTATATGCATTAGCTCCGGATCATGACTTTGGTCAATAGTTGGGTTGTCCGGCTCCTCTGCTTACTACCTTACGTTTCGCTCCATCCGCTAGGGTAGTAAAGGGAGAACTACTACGATTGTGCCCTGGTTTGTCCGGATGAGCACCTCAGTAGAGAAAGCTGAAAACTGACTGTCATGATGTGGCGAGAGCTAGTCAACTACTCGATGACTCAACGGAATCTTCACGATTCCTTTCGTATTACACGAAGGACCGTTCTCCTGGTCACATATGAAAACATGTCGTATTCGGATAACCGTGTACATACCATGGGCTATATCGTAGATCCACCGTCGAACTCCTATGGCTAAGTGAAAGTGTTAAAGCCCTATAGTACGATTGCCTGGTTCGCTGCATTGACACCTCCTTAATGGACTAAGACGTTGGGTCAAGAGTGATCAAGTGATTTTCCGAATACCCCCGTGTTATATGCGAGGGGGCCGAAGCCGACTACTGGTAAACTTTCAGATTATAAAAAAACGGCCGCACAGGAGGCACAAAAAACTTATTTGGCAAAAGTTTAAAAAACATAGCCCTAATATATCATAACATTGTTTTTAAAATTTCGGTACATTTCACTCGAACATAATATCTTTCGAGCACTGACCCTCTATCAAGCGGGCAGCCTCCAGGACATCCTCAAAATAATGCTCTGGCGTGTGATGGTCCTTGCCCTTGTGTGGACTTTTCGCTACAATATCGGTGGCCTTCATCTTTTCCCAGTACGTCTTGACACGGGAAAAGGCCATCCATGCACCTTCTATGCACGTTGACCGCTTAACAACGTCGATACGTGGTGCCACATCAACAAGTCACTGCACCAAACCGAAATAACTATTCGGAATTGGCTCAGTCGTCCACAGTCGGACCACGACGTACTTCATGGCAGATTCGGATATCTTGTGAAGCTCGTCCCACTCGGCCATCTGTTTGTTCAGCAATAGCGGACGCTTTGGCATGCTGAATTGCGACCAGAAAAACTTTTCCGTCGCATGTCCTTCTTGCGCTTGGAAAACTGCATCGCATCAGAGACACTCTTCGGCAAGTCCAAAAATGCGTCTGGAGAACTCCATATTTGATTAAGCGGGGCATACTTCGGATCGCCAAATTTAGTTCGTAATAAGAAGGGTTTACCAACCGCGATCTCCCCAGCTTGTCGGATCTCCTCCCGAGCCGCTCTAGACTCGGACCGTGCTTCCCTCGCCTCTTGTAAGGCCTTGTCAAGATCGGTCGCTCTGGTTTTGTTATCTTTCTCTAGAAATTCGCATTGGCTAGTGGCATCCTTTAGCTCAAGCGCCATAATAGATATTCTCTCCTCGCACTAGCGCCGAGCAGCCTGTTCGGCCTTTAATTCAGCAACTGCCTTTTCAGCAGCCGCATTGCTCATCCTGGCTTGCTCCTTGGCCCGGGCAAGCTCAGCCCGAAGGGTCTCAACTACGGCGGCACCATCTGCAATTATGCATATCTCAGTATACAATTCTCAGTGTCATGCTCATATTATAATATTTGCATATACTGACTGCCCCTAAGACATACCTTGCACCTCGTCAAGCCGCCTGTTAATAAGCGTGATGTCATCATCCGCCACATCAAGTTTCTGCTTCAGATCTGCAACCTCTAGCTTGGGCAGTCGCCAAGGATGAAAAAACCTGTGTTCCAATTAGTCAGATTATTTCCTGGGCATATCTTTCTTGATCCTCTGATCGCCTCCCTTCGGACGCGAACCAGAGTCTCAGGGGTTACTATCTATACATAGGCGCATTTTGCATTTATAGCATAATTAAAAATATTACATTACGTACCTCGAAGCATCTTAGCAGGCCGGTAAAGGCTTCATTCAATCCGCTTTTCGCGGACAAAAACCTCTCAACCACCGTACCCATCAAGGTACGATGTTCCTCTGAGACGATCGCATGTCGCAATATGTCCATCAATGTATCAGTGCCTCCGGATCCCTGGAAGCAGCTGTAGGGGTACAGACTCCCTTCAAAGGAATATGTTTACCCGACCTTAGAGTCATCTCTGGCTATAAATCGGATAGTCCAGGGCCTTTATTGTTGGTCCCCGTAGGGGCCGCACATCCCGGACCCTGGACGGCCGAAGTGCCACCTTCGGGCCTAGTCTTCATTATCCCTCACACCACTTGTTGATCGGGAGAGATCCTCTGGGACGACACCTCGGGGTCGTCTGTACTATTGGGTGGCGAGATCTATGGAGGCGTCTCGCTCTCCATCATCTCTGGAAGAAGATCCCCCGAGGAGGAGGACTGTTGGGGAAGGCTGCATGCCGGACTGCAAACATATATTTTAAATATTACTCTTGCAACCAGGAAAGAGAGGGATATGTTTAAGACACCCTTGTTCACTTACGGTTCAGCTAAGGGATTGTCCTTACGGAGGAACTGTGTGACAACGTCGCCTCCCGAACCAGAACCCCCTGACAGGGATATCTTCCCTCGCTTAGAAGCCTTTATCTTCAAGTCTTCGGAGGCAGTCCTCTTCTTCCCATAGGGAGAGGGGATGTCAGTTTCTCCTTCCCTTTCATCTTCGGAAGAGGGAGTTCCGATCTCCCCAGATGAGATGCCTGGCGTACCTTTAGAATGGGGGCCACCCTGGGCCTTCTTGCTCTCCTCCTTGTCTTCCTTCGCCGGCACTTGATATGGTGCCGGAACCAGCATCCTTGTTAACACCGGATCAACTGAGTCTTCGGGAAGAGGGGCCGAACACCTAATTCTCTCCGCCTTCTTTATCCAGCCCTGACCGAGTATGGTTTTCTTAGTATATTGTTATGAGAAATTTAACTAAACCGTGTTCAGGAGTCGAGTGCTTACCGAGGTATCTGGATGGTTGCAGTCAAGGCCGATGTCCTCTGTAGTATCCGGACACTGTTTACGTATCCCGAAGAATAATTTACACATCCTTCTGAGCGTCGTGCCGAAGAAGTGTTAAAGGGTTCGTGGTACTTCCGGATTGAACTCCCACATGCGGAGAGGCCATCGCTGGCACGGTAGGACCCGATGGACTAACATTACTTGGATTACGTGATAAAGCCGGTGTCCTTTTCAATGAGGCTCTGAATGCGGCTGTGCAGCGTCTGTACTTCATCAATTGATCCCCAGTCCAGCCCCTTATTAATCCATGATGCAAGCCGTAACGGAGGGCCAGATCGGAATGCAGGTGTAGTTGCCCACTTGGTACCACGGGGTTTAGTGATGTAAAACCACTCCCGCTGCCATAGGTTGGAAGTTTCTGTGAAGGACCAAGGAGTATTGGTGAGTTTGCCCACTGCAGCACCATGACACTCCGCTTGTTTCCCGTCGACTACCTTCAGCTTCATATTAAAGGTCTTGAGCCACAAGACAAAGTGTGGGGGAATACTGAGGAAGGCCTCGCACATGATAATGAATGCCGAGACATGAAGAAAGGAGTCCGGAGCTAGATCGTGAAAATCTAGCCCGTAATAGAACATGAGCCCTTGGACGAAGGGATGAAGAGCGAACCCTAGCCCTCGGAGGAAGTGGGAGATGAATACGACCCTCTTGCCGGATCTGGGAGTAGGAATAACCTGCCCTTGAGCAGGAAGCCTGTGGGGGATTTCCGAGGTCAGGTATCTTGCCGCCCGGAGCTTTGCAATATCCTCCTCTGTGACAGAGGAGGCCACCCACCGGCCTTGAGGGCTGGGTTTGGACATAACTGGGAAGCGTGAAGCGATTAAATTGAACCTTGGGTGCTGGAACTCGAGGCAGGAGAGGTTGAGGAAAGGGTTGGCAGAAAGGAGAAAAGACGGGTCTTAGCCCCTTTATAAAGGCGATGAATATCAAACGCCCCCTCCCAGGCCTTAAAACCTGCCTATTCCTAAGGAATCATGCCAACAGAACGGTTGGGTTACCCATGCTCGTATTGATGAGAATCCCGCAATAAGGGGACACGATCTCTGCTTTGACAAGACGTGCCAACGAAACCGCATCTCGAAATATGGAGCGGCAGGCTAAAAAAACGGTTCGAAATAATGGTCGGGCAGCAACGTGATGTTACGCTACAAAAAGTTGTCAGCAGATTGGATTCGTGAAATATTATGCTTTCTGCGGTTGTGTGTGGAATTTGTTTTGCAGAGCCGGACACAATTCTTGTGTTCAAAGACTATTTTGGAGTATTCGGAGAAGGAATCCGCCTTGTAATGCCGAAGACAATTCACACGCCGGACACCTCGTCATTGAAGCCTGGTTCAGGGGCTACTGAGGGAGTCCTGGATTAAGGGGTCCTCGAATGGCCGGACTATGTAGCATGGGCCGGACTGATGGGCTGTGAAGATACAAGACCGAAGACTCTCACCTTTGTCCGGATGGGACTCTCCTTGGCATGGAAGGCAAGCTTGGTGCCCGGATATGAATATTCCTTTCTCTGTAACCGACTTTGTACAACCCTAGTCCCTTCCGGTGTCTATATAAACTGGAGGGCTTAGTCCGTAGAGGCAATCATAATCATACAGGCTAGACTTCTAGGGTTTTAGCCATTACGATCTCGTGGTAGATCAACTCTTGTAATACTCATATTCATCAAGATCAATCAAGCAGGAAGTAGGGTATTACCTCCATAGAGAGGGTCCGAACCTGGGTAAACATCGTGTCCCCCGCCTCCTGTTACCATCAACCTTAGACGCACAGTTCGGGACGCCCTACCCGAGATCCGCCGGTTTTAACTACCATCAACCAGAAGTTAGAGGAGATGGTAGTCAGGTTCCGACACATTTTCTTTGAGAGTTGAAAACAGCTCATGGTGTCCTTTGCTGCCTTTGAAAAGAATCCATGGGCACTAGCACCCAGGACATATTTTTATAGAAGAAGCCCACCCGAGTGAGATCATGGAAATTCGCTCCCAACAGGATTCGAACTCTGGTCTGCAAGGTGCGCCACAACGACCTTGCCATGGGCTGCCCAGTCCTCCTTTGCTACATTTGACAGTTCTTGGCCCTTCCAGCCGAAGTCCTTGACCCAGTACAAAAGTTTATCGAGATAGAGAACGGCGGTCCTAAGGGTGGTGGATATGAAAGTGGAAATGTTTGGATCCCATGAACGTCTTTTCTCTATGTTTCCTACGACTACTTCAACTCTCGGATGTTGATCCATTAAGGCAGAAGTGTTGATGACTTCTCATTCAGAACAAACTTGGTTTCGTTGCCTCAAGCAGGAAGCGGTGGGTGGCAGCACACCATCCTTCGTTCTACTGGTCAAAGATGGTGGAATCCCCATGGGCTCTCTTGTAATTTTTATTTTCATAGGGTTTATTTATATAATGCTAATTTTTTAATATACAGTGTCGTGGGCTTTAAAAAAAATGGATACATGGAAATGTTGCCCTACATGATTGTGGTCCATCTGATGTAATATGTTGGTGTGTTTGTTGGGATATGATGAATTATCACTTTATGATCAGATGTATTCATTAATATTTTTTAGATCTCTTTGTTTTTGTGTTGCGCAATTCTTATTCATATATGCTCTTCGATCTATTCTCTCTTTCTTTGGCCAAGTTTGGGATTTGACCATCAAGGGGAGTTGTGTATGATAGTTGGGTTCAACCTTGCAAGTAAGCTACCGCACTGACAGACAATGAAAAAGGTTTGTATTATGTTGTTGCCGCTAAGGATAAAAAGATGGTCGCGTAGTTAAATGCAGGGTGAAGACAATATATCATCAATTTCGTGTCATCGTACTTTGGCTGGAAACTTTCTTTGTGGGATCGTGACCAGTAAGAAAGTTGTGTTTGGCCCCGACCGGTAAGCAATATGTATAGGAGGACCAGAGGCGGTATCGTGAGCAATCACGATCTCAAACCGACTTTGTTTTTAAGTCGTAAGCTTACCGGACAGGAAACAACCAACTTGGTGAGGCGAGCGAGCGTGGGGTGTGGTATTCTCTTTTTCTCCTCAGCACATCAGGGAGTGCAGAGAACCCAATGTATAAAGACGTCTCACAACCCCTCAACTTCCGGGTTGGACTAAACTTTAGATTCAAGGCTTGCCATTTTATTCATGGGTTACTTTGAGATTTCAGAAATCGTACATGAGCCTAGCCCATTATTTATAATAGTTACTAGAAAAACAGTCGCAAGAGCTATCTCTCGCTTATAGCGAGACGATAGTTTCACTCACGTCGAGCGTGGAAGCTCCTGAAAGCTCCTAATTAGCGCTTCAGGCGCGAGACGCTCACGCAGCTGCCGCGTGTGGGCCGTCCCAGCAAGCGAGCTGGTCGCTTGCTCCTCTTTTCGTTCACTCGCTCCAACCTTTTTCTTCGCGCATGCAATGACCGCGTCGTACGATTGGTTCACTGTCCAAATGTTTAACGAGTGACCAAGTGGCTTTGAAAAACAAATATGGATCTAAAAAAATTACATATTTGAAAAAGCTCACGAGGATTTTTTTTAAAAGTGCGCAGATTGAAAAACGTTCATGGATTTGAAAAAGTCCGTGGGTTTCACGAAACTAGAGAAATATCACGAATTTGAAAAGTTCACAGATTTGGCAAATAGTTCATCAAATTTTAAAAAAAGTTCAAGAATTTGCAAAAAAAAAATCAACAATTTTTAAAAAAGTTCATCTAATTTGAAAACAAATCAGAAAATTGAAAACCAATCATTTATTTTAAAAGAAAGTTCATCGATTTTGTGTTCATCATTTTTTAATAAGTTCATTCAATTTAGAAAATATAAATAAAAAATAGAAAAACATAAAAAAGAACAAAACCGTTGCAAAAATGGACCAAGAAAAAAGAACAAGAAAAAGGAAACAGAAAAAAGAAAAAAGAGAAAAGAGTAAAGAGAAAAGAGAAAGAAGAAAGAAGAAAGAAGAAAAGAAAGAGAAAATATAATTGAACTCATCATGTGAGGGTGGTTGCGCAACATACGAACGACCAGCTGCACTATTGTTTGGACGTTAAAAAAAGAAGAAAAAGGAAGGTGGCCCGGCCCAGCGCGGAGGAGAGGTGTGCGCCCCTTTACACAACATGCTGTAACAGGCGCCTGAAGCGTCGGATAGGAAATGCTTCTAGCATATGGGCCAACCCATTAGTGTAGGTTCTCTGCTGCCGCTCGCGCGTTGCAGGTTCGGTCTCTATAGGTTTCCTTAAGTTTCTTTTTTCCTTTTTATTTTTTTATTTCTTTCCCGGTTTTCTTTGATTTACTTTTTCGCCTTTATATTGTCTTTTTTTATTTTGTTTTTCTTTGGTTTCCCATTGTTTCTGTCATGATTTTTATCTTTTTTCTTTTCTTTCTCATTCTTCTTCATTTTTTGTTTCTTTCTTGGTTTCAACATTTTTTTCTTCGTTTCTTTATCGGTTTCACAGTTTATTAATTATTTTTGCACTTTTTTCTTCATTTTTCTTTTTCGTTCTACATTTTCTGTAGGTTCTTTTGTTTCTTTTAATTATTATTTGTATCTATTGGTTATGATTCTACCTTTTCTGTATACATCAGGAATATTTTTCGAATACATGTTAATTTTTTTTAAATACAAGTTTAAGGTTTTTTGAAGACATATTTAATATTTTTCCGATACATATTTTAACATTTTCAAATGATTTATTAATAATGTAAATACAAAATTGACGTATTTTTAATACATGGTTAACAAT
>NC_041383.1:659301400-659316365 GCF_002162155.2 Triticum dicoccoides | reverse complement strand
TTCAACCTTTGTCCTTTATATATTTAACATTTTTTAATGCGTGATTAATATTTTCCATATGTAAGTTTAACATTTTAATACAATATATGATTAAATAAATTTATACATGTTGAACATTTTGTCTATACAGATTTAATATTCTTCAAATGCTTGTCTAATATGTTTTCCAATCCTATATTAAAATTTATTAGATTTCGTAAATACATGATCAATTTTTTCATACACATTGTATAATTTTGTATAAATTTTTTTATACATGAGAAACATTTTTTTATACATATTTAACATTTAATGCTTGGTTAACATTTTTTCAAATATTTTATGTCGAGTGTTTTTGTAATATATCTGTTTAGAAGACTTGGAAGTATAAACGAAAGTAAAAAGTAATAAAAAACGTGAAAAAACAAAGAAACGAGGCTGAGGTTGTGGCCACCCGTGCGCATGCGCCAGCCCATCTAACGCTCCCCTGACTCGGTGGCTCAAAACAATTCCACGGTGCATGGGTCTACCGCCGGTGGTTGCATTGATATTTGTTCTACTTTGTCTTATTTGAGTTCTCAAAAAAAAACTTTGTCTTATTTCAAAGCGTTACCTTGGGTTTTTCTTCTCGTTTCAAAGTGATTTTTTCTCGTTCCTAAATGTGTCTTAATGTTTCATTGTGTGTGTAGCGTATCTTAATGTTTCATTATGTGTAACATATCTTAGGCCTTGTTTGGTAGCAAGGGGGAGGAAGCCCAGGGCCACAAGCCCCTAGTGGTAATTTTAACATGCACATTAAACAGCCGAGGGAATTTCCGTCACAGCTGCTGGAGCGTAGATGTGGTCATGTGAAGCGCTGGAGGAAGGATGGCTGGGGGCGTCACTACCAGCTCCATCGCCACCGAAAGCGATCGGAAGTTTCCTCCCCCGCCTCTAGAGGCGTGGAAGCCTCTCCCGGGGAAAGGACGTGGAAGGGGCGGGGGTGCCCTGATCTCGTGGGCATTCAAATGCAGCGGTGGTTTTTCCTGGATTGATTCAGCCCGTGGTTTCTCTATCTAGGGAAGAGGCAGGGATCACAGGAGGATCCCCTATAATCAAATGAGCCCTTAATGTTTCATTGTGTGTCATCGTGTATCGGCAAACCTAACATCAAAGCTGATATAAAAGAAGTGTATTCTTTCTAGTTGGTACACGCTGAAAGAAAAAGAAAAAGGAACTAAACCTTTTGAAACAACATAAATTTTGACAACCATGAATGGTGGATCCACTCTCAGCTCTGTTACCCACACAAGTAATTTCTACTACTTATTTTCATGTGTCACGTTGTTAATTTCCATTTTATACACCGTGTACATACATTACATATCAACAGCATGAACCGTAGACTTTACCAGGAGCTACATACACGCGCATATGCTCAGCCGCTAAATCATATATCCCCTGCCTAGTGCCTACACTTTACACCGCTGCCGTAGCGTCTGCGATGTCTGATCAGAGTTCTACACGAAGGAAGCTTCCACGGTTCAGCACCCATCACCCAGGCTCCAGGGGAGAATCAACTCGTGGGTAACAGCGAGCCGTGCCCTCTACTCCTCGACCCTGCGCGCGTGCTTGCCGTCCGAAGATGTGCCTCCACCTCTGTCGGCTCTCGCCTGATTTTTTTTGCTGCAGACAAGCACACAGGATGACAGGAACAGACAAGTGCCGCGGATTACTCACGGAAAGGAATGTGGACAATGTATAACACGGATCCTTTTATCTTTATGAATGAATGGTCTAGTAACACGGATCCTTTAATGAATGAATGAATGGTCTAATAGCATGGATCCTTTGATAAGTTTACCGGACAGTAGCCGAGAAGATCTTGTAGGCGTACAACATGGGCAGCGCACACATGGCGGACGCCTGCGCACGACGAAGCGAATAGGTGTGAGTTCAGTAAGCATGGTGAAATTTGTGCTGTGGATTTTCTGTGATACCAACTATGATGGAATCAAAGTACTTATTTTAGTTACCATCCACCACGGCAATCTATAAGCTGAAAGTGGGTCCAGCAGCCCGCTGCCCTCCAGGAAGCCACTGATTCCTTTCTGAACCTGCATTTCAACAGCGATTTATTTTTCAAGCCTGAAGTGTATACGGCCAGTGCCAAATCCTGAGGGAGAAAACACTACTAGTATGTTAACTGAGGCTGCACCTGACTATGGTACAAGCTCGTCGACATAACGAGCTGTCTCCAAACACACTTGACAGGCCTCGTGTAAGGTTCAATAGCCGAAAGGTGAGGTTCAGACGCTGCCGCGATCCGTCCGACCTGTGGCCCGGAGGACTTCCTGCATTCCTACTAGAGTGAAACCGTTTGTGCTCAGGATCAGACTTCAGTAGCTCAACCATGCATACAATGAGATGAAAAGGTCGCTATGATATTACTATGCATCAGCTGTCACCTGCCAGTAGTGATCTGCAAACTCTCGAGACTTGGCCACACATGGCTGGATGGCATCCTTGCAAGCTCTGTAGGCTGTGGTGATCCTGTCAGCTACCACCGACACGTACGGCTTAGTTCTGTTCTTCAGTGAGTTGAAATGAAATTTGGCAACAGGCAACAGTTTCTTCATGAAGCAAGAGATGGCGTGTCAGAGTGTTTCACAAATAGGTGAGGGGGAGTGTTGGTTGAGAACACTAGCCTACATTTTTTGTTGCCTGCAAGTGTGGTTCCACCCGTCTTTGTGCATGTGCCAACGTCTCAGCAACCTGTCAACTTGGCATTGTAAAACGGTGGTGGTTACATTTATAAATACTAGTAGCAAGTAACACTTGATATTAACAAAAAATCCATATGAAACAAACCTTCTCCATCAGAGCATCAAGCACAGGCTTCCCGTGGAGATGCCATTTGGCAGATGCTAGTTCCTGCAAATGCACCAAATAAATCTAAACTGAAGCTTCGAAAGTTACATAAATTCCATAACACTGGATGAATCCACATATACCTGACAATGTACAGAGCGCGATGCGAACCAATACGGTAGCCACATGCCATGTACCTGAAAATGAACCATCTCCGCTTTAAGCTCTCTGCAGATCACTGACTTCTGAACAAAAATATTGTACTTGTAGTTACCCATACATTTGCCAACTCTTGAGCCTTCAATTTTGCTTGTCTTTGCACTTCAGACAGTTTACCCTGAACATGAAGCATATAATTAGCACGTTGAGGGTTCTTCTCAATGACTATATTTTCCTTGCATGTGTACCAACTTTTGAATGCTGAAGATCTCGTTCCAGCTCCTCGATTTTCTTCCTCTGCTCAGCGTTTATCTTCTCAACCTGAAGACGATGTGAGTCACATCAGAATTCTGTCAACAACCACCCACTACGACCTGTCCCTCCCAGCCTAGTACTACTAATTATACAGCATGTATGTAACTTACACGATCCAACTTCTGACCGAGCTCAAGCAGGCTTTTCTCTGCTTCGCTAGCCCGGGCTTCCAATAGCTCCCCTTTCTTAACTTGGTCTTCCAAATCACTGCCCAGCCTCTCAATCTGTTCTCCTTTTGTCTTTGTCAGTTCAGTTGCCATATGAATTTGGGATTGGCTGCTGAAAACGGAGCCTGGAATTGTCCGTTTCCTTACCTGCTTCTCGATCATCGCACTGTTGGTGCTCGCCTTCACCACGGATTCATCGTCAGCCACATTCCTCACCTGCATAGCCTCTAGCCCGCTGACCAACGCCACGATCTGCGCCGTCCTCTCCCTGACGACGCTCTCCAGCTGCGAGGTCTCCTCCTTCCTCCAGCCGACCTCGTCCTCTGAACCCAGCCAGGTATGCTCAGCTGTTAATTCTTTCTTCGCCCAGCAAAGCAGGAAGACACGAAACGATTACAGACAGTTTATATCCTGCGGTTGACAAACCCGGCAGGCAGCTCACCTAGGGACGCGACCTTGGACCTGAGCCTCTGAATCTCCCGCTCCTGCTCCTGCCCGTCGCCGCACTGCGCCCGAGCAAAGCACGAGCAGAGGAGGATCGCGCCGGCGACCAGACACAGAGCCCGGCGATCTCCTCCCATGAATCAACCTTGTCCTGTCTCGTCAATTCTCAAGAATATTCAGGCAGGCTCGTTCGCAGCATGGGCCAGGGAGGTATCTATGTCGTAGTGTCGCTCTCTCGCCGAACGCCGGGAGAAAGGTTTTAGCGGGAGCGCGCACGCGTCATCATAGCACCGTGATTTGCACGCGGGCGCTTCACTTTTTGGGTATTTGGAGCTCGCGCGCGGTCCCTTGTCGGGAGCGGAGGAATGTTTGGCTGCGTGAGACTGGGAAGGGTGGAGGCGCTAATAAGTGAAGGTGGGAGGGGGTTAGTTTGAAGTGCGTGGCTGTGCACGTGGCGAAGCGGCCCCGCACACGTGGTCTTCGCGGCGCGGGTAGGCGAGGTGCGTGGACACGTTGGCGCCATCGGGGAGCTTCATCGTGTACCAGGTTGGCAGGTTCGGCAGCGGCTCTCTCTGCCCGCCCTAGGCCCTAGCCGATGCTGCTTTCGTCAGGACGCTTATTAAGAGAAATTTCTGGAAAGGCATGGACTTTCTCGAATATGTAAAGTGTTTCAACGCCGGCCATCGGCTGACTGAAGCCCGTTTCCGTTCCTGTACGGATATTCAAATTATACTTTAGTTATAAATAAAAATATATAAACTAAATGTAGGTTATATATGACAACAATTACATTGTTGATTTCGTACAAAACAAGTTTTTAGTAATATAAA
This sequence comes from Triticum dicoccoides, assembly GCF_002162155.2. Classification (NCBI taxonomy): domain Eukaryota; kingdom Viridiplantae; phylum Streptophyta; class Magnoliopsida; order Poales; family Poaceae; genus Triticum; species Triticum dicoccoides. Next base: position 659,311,621 of record NC_041383.1, on the reverse strand, counting down.
TTTTAAGTCACATTGGTTTTTCAGAATCCATGTGCATATTTTTCATTGGAATGGAGAGGGAAAACAATTTGCAGCACACTCGGGCGGGGGCATGCTCTAACCCGCGCGAATGTTAGAAAGTGGTATTATAGACTTTAGTTGGTTTGTTGCACTTGACTGCTGCATTTATTTGTTGCATATCATGCATATAGATTATTATCTTGTCGCTAACGGTTAATCTTGTGAGTGTAGGTGGTATCGGTTTCGAGCCATTACCTGCACCCTCCTTCTTTGCATGCCTGCTCTTCGGTGTTCGGCGTCATCTCTGTCCCAGCAGAGTGATGCCATGGTGCCAAGTGTTCCAGACACCATTTGTAGGAGTTATGCTCATGATATCGCATCGATATCTTTCCGCCATACACCCGTATCGTTTCGGTGATAGACTTGTCTCTATCCCGAATCGTGCCCTCCATCTCGTCCCTTTGGCAACCCTTACTGATCTTTGTTATCAGAAAAAGGTCAATGCACAAGCCTTGCTTTTCCTCCCCTACCCTGTCATTCCATTCTTTGGACGTGTACGATTTCCTTTCGTACGCCTCATGATGATGTGGTTGTGACTTCTGTGTTCTGACCCATGATCACCAAGTCTGCCCTCGCCTCTGTATCCATCCAGTTGCAACCGGAGTTCGGCCAGCGTTTGGTGTAGCCTAGGTTACACCAATTCCTTCCACACATGGATTTCACTTTTCTGCACACCGCCAGAGCATATTAGACCGTAATGATGGAGTTTCTGCGAGATTTGTGTTCTTAGGTGTGCATGCATATTATTGTGTGAGTAGCAGTAATATGTGATGTTGCTTGATTATTTATATTATTAGTATGCTTGTGTGCTTTTGTTTTCGTCGTTTCTTTTACTTCTTTCTTTGGACCTTCGGTGTTGCCATACTTTCCCTTTATTAAAGTTGCTCGTCAACCAACACCGGACCTGAAGAGTCAGCAAGGAATGCATATATATTTGGAAACTCAGCTAAACAGAATGGAATTATCAGCAGACTGCAGTGAATTTTGGAATATCTTGTCTGAATGCAAAGAAATCCTGGATAGATAATATTCAAAGAAGTAGCAAGCAACTAAGCTTGGGGATGCCCCTGAGTGGCATCCCCGCTTTCTTCTAACGACCATCGGTATTTTACTGGAAACTATATTTTTATTTGTCACATGATATGAGTTTTGCTTGGAGCGTCTTATATGATATGAGTCTTTCCTTGTTTTGCTTTGTGTTTTAAGTGTTGAATCCTTGCTGGACACACCCTTTTTAGAAATCCAAAAATTATGCTATGCTTGCACATATGCTTCACTTAAATTTTTTGAGCCATGGACTTGCTCTAGTACTTCACTTATATCTTTTTGAGAACGGTGTGCTTTGTTAATTTGGAAGAAATGCTCTCATGCTTCACTTAGATTTATTTGGGTGTTAGTAAATTTTTAAGAAATTCTCTCTTACTTCACTTAGATTATTTTGAGAGAAAGAAAAAATTATGCTCATGATCTTCACTTATATTTGTTTGAGCTTATCAAAAGTAACATATTAAAATAGTTCCAAAGTGATAGATATCCAAGGAGGATATAATAAAAAATTCATGAAGATCATTGGACAAAATAAACTTGATTCTTAGTAATGGTTTTGAGATATGACGATATGATATGTGAGTCATGTTGATGAGTAATTGTGCTTTAGTAAGAATATTGATGTTAATGTTTGTGATTCCCTATGCAAGCACGAAAGTCAATAGTTATGCAATGAAATTTATATTCTACTTATGGTGCATTATTCGGTGTTACTTATGCTTAATGCTTGGGTACGAGATTTTTCGCTTTTTGGTTGGTCACTTCTCAATCTTTTTGCTAGCCTTCATTTTGCACTAAGTATGATCACTACTTGTGCATCCAAAACCCTTTAAACCAGCTTTGCCATATGAGTCCACTATACCTACCTATATGCGGTATATCCATGCCGTTCCAAGCAAATTTTCATGTGCCATCTCTAATGTTCAAAATAAATTTCTTTTTTGTGTGCTCTACTACTCGTGAGGCGGTAAAGGGTAGCCAATATTTTCCATGGTAGATGTGTTATTCTCACGATGCGTGTTTATTCACTTGTCATTGCACAAGAGTACGGCAAAGGTATTATGATGCCCAGTCCTGAAATGAATAAATGAATTTACTTTATGTTGTCAAATAATAAATTCCTTGAAAAGTGTTGGTATGGAGGGCACCCGTGGATACGGTTAGCCATGGAAAGTGAAAGTTAAGGTGGAAAAAGGAATAAACTTTATTTTCTGTTTGGGAACCTCCTATGATGTATCTAGCATGGAAAGTGTTGGGATGCTCCAAGTCATTTTCTTTGGTAGGAAAAGTATGCCTCTTAAAAATAATTTTATCTCTCAATTTAAGCTTTGAGCTCTGACACCTCTACAAATCACTACTTCCCTCCGCGAAGGGCCTTTCTTTTACTTATGCATTTTTTATTTTGAATTTGAGTCTCCATCTTATCTTATAAAGCACCAACTAAGGGGCACTATGATCGTATTTGAGCATTGGGTGTAGCTACTATTCGAGTGTGTTTCATGAATGGATCAATGACTGAGCATGATGGGCTAGGGATAACTTGCTTTAGTGTTGATATTTTGAAAGACATGGTTGCTTGTTGGTATGCTTGAGTATTAAAGTCTTCATGTCAAAACTAGACTATTGCTTTGAATCATATAAAAGTCCATATGTCCATGCTATAAAGAAAAGAATGTAATGAACATGTTAGGCAACATTCCACATCAAAAATTATGTTTCTATCATTTACCTACTCGAGGACGAGCAGGAATTAAGCTTGGGGATGCTGATACATCTCCAACGTATCTATACTTTTTTTATTGTTCCATGCTGTTATATTATCATTGTTGGATGTTTTACAATCATTTTATAGTCATTTTATATCATTTTTGGTACTAACCTATTGACATAGTGCACAGTGCCAGTTGTTGTTTTCTGCATGTTTTTTACATCACAGGAAATCAATATCAAACGGTGTCCAAAGACAACGCAACTCCTGGAGGATTTTTTTTGGGCCAGAAGAAAGCCAATGGGCCAAGGAAGCACCTGAGGGGCTGCTCGAGGGGAGTAGCACCCACCAGGGCGCGCCCAGGTGGGTGCTGCCTAGCTCGGGTGCCCCCCAAACCGTCTCTTTGCTCTATAAATACCACATTATTTCAGAAACCCTAGGAGAGTCAATGAAATATTGATCCAGCCGCCACAGAGTCCAGAACCACGAGATCCAACCTAGACACCGTCATGGAGGGGTTCACCACTTCCATTGGTGCCTCTCCTATGATGCATGAGTAGTTCTTTGTAAACCTACGGGTCCGTAGCTAGTAGCTAGACGACTTCTTCTTCTTCTCTCTCTTGATTATCAATACAATGTTCTCTTGGAGCTCCATATGATGTAAGTCTTTTGGCGGTGTGTTTGTTGGGATCCGATGAACTTTGAGTTTCTGATCAGATCTATGTTTTTATCCATGAAAGTTATTTGAGTCTTCTTTGATCTCTTATATGCATGATTGCTTATAGCCTCGTATTTCTTCTCTGATATTTGGGTTTTGTTTGGCAAACTTGATCTATTTATCTTGCAATGGGAAGAGGTGCTTTGTAGTGGGTTCGATCTTACGGTGCTTGATCCCGGTGACAGAAGGGGAACCGACACGCATGTATCGTTGCTTCTAAGGATAACAAGATGATATTATATCTGCCGAAATAGATAAACAGATCTCGTCTACATCATGTCATCGTTCTTATTACATTACTCCGTTTTCTCATGAAATTAATACACTAGATGCATGTTGGATAGCGGTCGATGTGTGGAGTAATAGTAGTAGATGTAGGTAGGAGTCGATCTACTAATCTTGGACCTGATGCCTATATAATGATCATTGCCTGGATATCGTCATAATTATTTGAAGTTCTATCAATTGCCCAACAGTAATTGTTTTCCCATCGGTTGCTATTTTTCTCGAGAGAAGCCACTAGTGAAACCTATGGCCCCGGGTCTCTTTTCATCATATTTGCCTTTGCGATCTATTTTCCCTTGCATTTATTTTCAGATTTGTTAAACCAAAAATACAAAAATACCTTGATGCAATTTATTTGTGCCATGGTCTATTTATCCTATCTACCACTTTTACCTCGCGTTATTTGCCTATCTTGAGGCGTCGTACCCGGAAGGGATTGACAATCCCTTTAACACGTCGAGTTGCGAGTATTTGTTATTTGTGTGCAGGTGTTGTTTACCTGGTGTGAGGAGGTTCTCGTACTGGTTCAATAACCTTGGTCTCATCACTGAGGGAAATACCTACCGTCACTATACTGCATCATCCCTTCCTCTTTGGGGAAATACCGACGTAGTTCTAGCAGACATCACACCACTACTAGAAAAACCCTTACCAGTAGCGCTGGTTTTTTACCTATTAGTAGCGCGGGCAGGCGCGCTACTGCTACGGCGCTACAGCTATTTTTTAGCAGTAGCGCTTGTTTGAACCAGTGCTACTGCTATCTGTATCTAGCAGTAGCGCGCCTCTGTCCATCGCTACTGCTAATACTAGTAGCGTGGCCCTTCAAAAAAACACTACTGGTAAGCAGCGCTGCTACTACTCCAATACCCCACACTACTGCTAGTATTTTCTTTTTTTTATGTTGCTGTATTCGTATTTTTACAGGTTTTATATAGTTATAACATACACATACACTGGAACTATATGAAAAAGGAATGTCTCATCATCATCATCGAAGTGGTACAACATAGTCTCATCATATCAACATAGTCTCAACACAAGTGATGTCGATCTCATCATCATCTCGAAATAGCGATACAAGTTATAATGATGACATGTCTCTTACATTGTCACCATAGACACATGTTTCATCATCTACCTAAACTAAGACATACACGATAAGAGCGATCACGATGATCAAAAGCGGTATTATGTAGTAGTTTTTGCAGCGGCGCTGGTTCTGAATCCCCTGTTGTGCTATGAATCTCAAGTAACTAGCTTTGGCTTCCGCTCTGCTATCAAACCCTTTCTGGCTTCCGCCGGAGAAGCAGAGACTTGGGCCTGACACTCTGGCCACTCTTCATACACACCCGGAACATGCCCTACATACACGGCATACCACTTCCTCGCCATCGTTGATCTATATACCTGTCAGAGATGCACATATATATACCATGAAGTGAATTCAACGAAACAGTTATGAAGTAGAAGCAACATATATAGTAAACATAGTTAACAAATTTTATCGTACCAAAGTAATTAACTAGAGTGCGGCACCATACATCTAATAGTTTCGTCGTACTGAGAGATTCGAAGTTTCGTCGTACAGAAAGTAACAAGTAACTAAACAGACACATTGTTTTTAAGCAGTGCACTCTTCCCATCTGTCCATATCCAGGAGGACTGACCCAAGCTTAGTGAAAGGCGTCATGTCCTGACGCTGTAGGGCAATGCGGGTTCGGACATCAGCTCGCGATATTGGGCCGGCGTAGAACATCCCATTCTCTTCGAGGACATCTTTGATGATGATGGACACAATTTCCTGTTGGATCCGGTAGAAATCATTTCGAAGTCGATTATCCGGCACGGCTCCAAAGGCTTCGGCCCATCTCCGGATATGGGTATCGGAGGAAGATTTCATGCAAAGTGATTGTACATCCCTTCTGTACTCCATCATTAGATGGATGACGTAGAATCCATCATTCTCACTTCTTGCCGGTTGCTGGATGCAACAGAAGTCAGTCTTGTGGCTGAAACAAAGCCCGACCTTATTTGTTTTTTTGTGTTGGATGTAGCCACCCCGCATGCTGAAGCCCAGCATAGCTCTGTCTAGAACATACTTTATGTGTGTGTAATCTTTCTTCTGTATGTTCTTCGACGGGTCAAAATATAGAGCGCGGGAGTAACGCGGCTAAAGAACACTGATAACGGCACGACACCCCCCGCTGCGCAAAATACACGATCAAGTTTAGCCTCCATGCGTGCAAAGTAACTATTGAAATGCACGAAAGGATGTATGTGTTATAGTGCTATCCGCGGATGACTTACCTGGGATGATAAGGTAGGAGAACTGTTTCTTTGTCCTTATTGCTGACAAAGAATTCTCCGATGTACTGACTCGCATATTAATGGTTGGCTTCGTTGACTGACAAGAATACCTCATGCATGTAGTATGGGTCCGCGACCGCAAGACCGGTGTCTTGCTCTCTCCTGACGATGTAGTTCATGTGCAGCGCATACAGGTGGACGAACGTAAAATCGAGTGTCCTCATTTGAAACATCTAGAAGATGTAATCAAACCTTAGGAAGAAGAGGTCCGTGGGACATGTGTGGACATACATCTTGCAACTGCTCGGCACATGAACCGTATAAAGTGGGTATCCTGGATCATCCGAGGCGAGGAGGCTTCTCTCTGTCGAAAGCACATGGTCATGGAGTCTCCTGAGATCCCCTTCTATGACAGCTAGTGCATTCGCCGGTACCATTGGCTCTCCCGGGACATGGATTAATGGCGCATGTTTCATCGGTACATGGTCAACCTTGGTCGAAGGCTGCTGGCTGCTAGAACCAATATTGCCAGCTTTATTGGATTTTCTTGCCACCGATCTCTTCCTCTGCTTCTTCTTGGTGGGCTGAGGTGCTGGTGGGTCTGTCAGACCCTCCCTGAGCACCACCCCTAGTGTTGTAGGGCTCAGCACTGGACGACTCTGACTAAGTAGTTGAGCTTGGGTGGAGCCGACATCTGGAGGCGTGTCCTGCGAGGATTGCATGAACAAAGACTTCTTGCACTCCCGAGGACGTTCCGGCTCTGGTACATGCATCTCATATTCATATGGTTGACTCATTGTTACTTCTTTGTCAAAGGCAGTATTGAAATACTGGTTAGGGTTATCGTCGGCCTCCTCCATGTCATGATCCCTATCCTCTTCCATGGGGCAGATGGCATCATCTGCCGGCGGAACGGTTGGCCCTCCTTCCTCATGTCTCTCGATCTCAGCAAGCATCATAGACGATGGTTGTTCTTGTGTAGGTGGTGTTGTGGTCATACCTTCCTGAGGTCCCGTTGGTGTGCTCCCGGCCACCTCGACACGAAGAAGATTTTTCGGCCATAGGATCGGCCAATTTTTGCATTAGCCAAGCTGCGTGGGGGTCTCGTCATCCTCTCCATCGGGTTGTATCGGATGAGGGAGACCCTCGTAGCCCGCTTTCACACTCGCCACGGAGACCCTTAAGGCGTTATCAGGCATCTGCCGGCGGTGAAACAATCGATCCTTAGGCTTCACTATAGTACCCTTCCCCACATCCACCAACCCGCCCTTCATGTTGTAAAGGAGGGTGCACAGAGTGGAGTCGGCCTACAAAGACATATACATGCGGCGTCAGAGATCCAAAAAGAACGGCAACTAAAGATTAATTAATTAGTTGAGTTGATGAAGGTGCGACGACGCGTATTTATCGTGAGGGCGTGGAGCTCAGCCAATGTCGATGACCCGACATTCAAGCCAGAGACGGAGCTAGGGCTACTGTGAGAGCTGGGCGGAGGAGCAGGTGCTGGAGTAGGTGCGGGTGCGGTTGCCATAGTAGGTACGGGTATGGGTGCGATGTTCATTGAGTTGCTCCCGGTGAAGCTGGGCATGGGAAAATCACTTGGTGGCGCATTTGGATTTTGTTGCACCCATCTGACCACTGTTGGAATCAAGCTTGTAAAGGCATCCACGAAATCAGATCTACAGGCAGCGATTATCTCAGCTTTGGTCTCAGATTTTGCTTTCTCCATCGCCCGCGCCACCTTCTCATCGATAGTCACGTGACTGAACTTCTTTCTCTGTCTTTTGGCCTCGGGGTCCTCGCTATAATAGTACTTCCAAGTGGCCCCATCCCCAGCGCCATGCACACGTCCATATTGCGGCCGTTGGCCGGGCGGGTGTCCCATCATTATGTTCATGGCTCGGTTGAAAGGAGTGTCCCACTTGTACTTCGCCGATGACTGAGTCGACTGAGTCGACGATTCGCTCTCGGCCGCAAGCTTGTGTTGCTCTCTCTGCAAAAGGGACCGTGAATCATTTACGAATGCGACTAGAATGTAGTAGACTTCGTTGATCAGGACCTAATATGTATAGTGGTAAAAGGATAATTAACAGTAATCTCATGCGTTTCCTAGTCGGCCCGTCGGTGAAAAAAAATCTTTTTCTTGGGGTCCCACGAGAATCGGGCCCTGATGAAGTCGTGCTCCTGCTGGTCGGTGAACTCAGCCAATAGGTCTGGGATCCCCTGACGTTCATGTTCTGTGTCCTCCTTAGCGCTCACGGGCCTCTTTCCCGTGTAACCACAACTTCCAAGGCGGTGGTTCCCCATGTTCTTTGCCTGCAGCTGCTTGCCTCCCTCCGACCTGGCCTTGGCATTTTCTTCATTACAAGTCTCCTTGAACTTTTCAAAGTCCTCTATCGTAATTTTCGGATTGTCTGCAACAATCTCGGCATAGGTTTCTGGTCTACTTGAATCGCCTTTTTCACTCTAGTTTTCCAAGCGCTAAATGCGTTGCTGAACTTCCCTAGGGCTTTGTTGTTGATTTTTTTCATGGCATCATCATCCCATGGGTCGACTTTGTCATTACGACCGGGGAACAAGAATCTTGCGTGCAACCTAGTTAGAAGAAACTTCTTCAACTGATCATTCTTCCGTAATTTTGTGGTGTTGATGTTAGCGGTATCCCGTAGGATGCATGCTAGTTGGTTTCCGTAACACGCTGCCACTTCTCGCGGCTCTATTGGCTCGAACTCGCCAGGGTGCACCGCCGTGACCACCAGTCTTCCGGTGCCGAGCTCATTTCGGTGTCGTGTCCTCTTTTCCTTCTTCCCCTCACTGGATTGGGAGGTCCCACCTTCCGTGCTATAGTTAGGAACATCATCAGCGCCAGTCTCAGTGCCGGTGTCGTTGGTGGCATCAGTGTCAGCGCCGGTGCCACCATCGTCATCATCCGTCATGACAAGGCAGTCCGGACACCCAGCTTTCTGTCTCTCCTGATCCACCAGAAAGTCGAGGTAGGCGTGTGCTCGACCTAATTGGGAGTGAGAACCTCCGGCCTCATCGGTGTCGGTCATGTTTCCTAGGGTTCAATGTAGTAGTCGTTTAATTATCGAGCTTTATATAATAAAGTGAATAATGACAAAAAAGTGACCTTTGTTTTGCCAGAAATGTCGTTTCATTCCCGTCGTGACAAATCTCAAGCACTCGATATGTCCAACTTTCTAGCACAAGTCATGCCGAAATTCACAGAAAATTTCGGCATGACCTTTGCTAGAAAGTGCACATATAGAGCGCCTGAAATTTGCCGGAATGGAAATGAATCAACATTTCTGGCAAAACATAGGTCACTTAGCAATCGGTTTCTGGCAAAAAAAAGGTCACTTTGCTTATACATGAAAGATGCATGCCGTTGACAAATAGCAAGTTGTAATGCCCAGGACAGAGCATAAATCAGCAATTTGTAGCTGCACTACTACTTAAGATGGACCAATATGCATCCATGCCGCAGGATGCTACACAGCTCAACCAAGCAATGATAAAAACAGGAGATTTGGTTTAATTAGCAAATACCAGCTCTATCAAGCAATGAGCTGCTTGTTAGTGCTTGAAAAAACATCAGGAACGGACTACTGCATGTGTAAACTAAACTAGTGCAGTGATTGCCACAGTAAACATCAGGAACAGACCATCGACGAGCCAGCAGACAATGTCGATGCATTTAGTTGCCATAGTAAACACAACTGTTCATAATGATTTACCACAAACTTGGAACAGGCAAGCAGAGAGCCTGACTGAATTTGTTTGAACACACATCACAAGAAGCTAACAACCTAAAACCCTAACACCCAAATTTTTTCTAACACTAACTAGCACTAACAGCAGTTAACTAACTAGCACTAATAGTGTGCTCTAACTAACACTAACACTAACATCAATTAACTAATTAACACTAACACTAACTGAAGGCACCTTTCTAGTGCTCGCTGGCGTTGCTGGGCGTCGCCGGCTGCTTCATGGAGGGAGGTGCTGAATCGGGGTCGGTGGCCGGCGTCGGGGTCGCCGGGGTCGCCGATCAGTAGAGAGCGAGAGGGGGTCAGAGAGAGAGAGAGCCGGGGCT
>NC_041383.1:659296365-659300970 GCF_002162155.2 Triticum dicoccoides | reverse complement strand
GGCGGGGCTGGCATCGGCGGCGGCGTGGGCGGGGCGGCGTCGGCGGTGGAGTCAGAGTGGATCGACGAGCAGCGCGAGTGAGAGAGACATGAAAGAGGGGGCTAGCGGACCGGTGCTATAGCTAACTTAGCTATAGCGCGTGTTGGCAAAACGCGCTATAGCTAAGTTAGCTATAGCGCTGGTCCAGCAAAAACGCGCTACTTCTAGTTTTTTTCTTTATTTATTTTTCTTTTTTTCTTTTTCTTTTTCTTAGCTATAGCGCTTCCCTGGATAAAACGCGCTACTGCTAGTTTTTTTCTTTATTTATTTTTCTTTTTTCTTTTCCTTTTTCTTAGCTACAGCTCTTCCTACTATTTTTTTTCTTTTACTTTTTTTCTTTTTCTTTTTTTCTTTTTCTTTTTCTTTTTTATTTTTCTTGCATTTCATTTTCCACAACTTATTAGTTCCTTTTTCTTTTTCTTTTCATTTCATTTTGCAAAACTTCCTTTCTTTTTCTTTTTCTTTTTCTTTCATTTGCACTTTTTTCTTTTTCTTTTTCTTTCATTTTGCAATATACCATTGTTACCCTCTAGATAATAATTAGTATAATATATATCTTACATCATTTGACCGCTATCGGCGATATACAAAATAGCTAGACACACACAAACTTTGGGATTAGTTTGTTAGCTTGGGCGACGACGACGCTTCAGACTGATCTTCTTCCCTCTTTTGTTCGTTGTCGAATAATTGAGCCCATGGTCGTGACTTTTCCTTCTCCAGGGATTACGATCTTTCGTAGGTAATGTAGTCTTCATTCTTCTTTTGACATATGTTTCATCATCATCAGCATCATCTTCCCTCATCAGATCACCGTACTGGTCATAGTCTTCCTCGTTGGCGACTCCATCCATTCCGGCGATGCTCCTTTTGCTTCTCCCCATGACAACACGGCTGGGATTGATCGGATCAGTTATGAAGAAACATTGTGTCACGTGTTTAGCGTGTACCCATGGCTCATTTTTGGCGATGGCGTTGACGGTACCGCTATCATCGGAGTCGGGTATACACATGGTAGTGAAATGTCGGTTTTCTCTGTGTACATTTTTAGCCCATCTGACATGGAACATCGTCGCGCTATGCAATCCAGAGTAGTTAAGCTCCCATATCTCTTCGACCATTCCGTAATATATTTCAATTACATTCCCGGTCATGGCTTCCATCGTCACCCCTGAGTTTTGGTCATCACTGTTTATATCTTTCTCCTCCATGTAGAACGTGTATCCCTTGATATCGTATGCTTGATAAGTCGTAAGGTTGGTCGAGGGGCCATGTGCTAAGGCGTATATGAGTGTTCCGTTCGGACAACCCTCTTCTGGGGGATTAGCTAGAACTCGCTCTTTGAACCAACGCAAGAAAGTGGAGTTGTGCTCTCTAATAACTTCAGCGTCCGTCCTGTGCACCCCACGGTCACGGTACTTCTTTGCGATGGTCACTTTGTGCAATGTCACGAAATCTTCTAGCACATCTAGGTGTTGTAGCACTACTAAGTTTGCCCTGTCAAGGTCGTTTTGTCGGCCCAAGCATAACACATTCACATCCCTATGACCGTTGGTGTGACCTTCGCCTTCGAGCCTTCCACAGTGCTTGTTGACGGGCAAACCAACAACATGGTCATCTTTGGTCAGATAACTCTCACATAAAGAGATGCACTCTTTGGTCAGATATCCCTGGGCTATGCTTCCATCTGGACTGGACAGGTTACAAACGAATCCTTTGATGACCCCATTCATCCTCTCGAACGGCATCATGCTATGTAGGAATGTCGTCCCTAGGTCGATGATGTCGTCCACGATGTGGACACATAGATGCACCATGACATCAAAGAACGCGGGCGGGAAGTACATCTCTAGCTCATTCAGTATGACAACGATATCTTCCTGTAGCCTATGGAGTTGCTTCACACTAATCGACTTTCGAGAGATAGCATCAAAAAAGTGTTTAGGTCGGTAAGCGTCTCACACACATGTGTGTCCATAATCCCTCTAAGTGCAACCGGGAGTAACTGCATCATCATCACATCACAGCCATGAGACTTCATCCCACTGAACCTTTTTTTCTTAGTGTCCAGATATCTGCTTATCTTCCCATAGTATCTGGAACTAACTTTGATTCCGGCAAGGCACTTGGACAATTGATCGACCTCCTTCGTATCTAAGGTGAAGCAAGAGGGGGGAAATATTGTTCTTCCTTCTTGTTTACTTTTTTGCCCCTATCTTCCATCTCCGTCTCCATCTCGGTCTCCTTTGACGACCTTTTACCGGGCATTTGGAGATCTTTCCTGATTTTCAAAAATTCCAAGTCTTTTCTTGCCTTCGGCCCATCCTTGGTCCTCTCTGGCATGTTCATCAATGTTCCAAGCAAACTCTCAAGGATATTTTTTGTGATATGCATTTGATCAAGGCTATGAGGCCTGTCAAGTATGGGCCAGTATTCCAAGTCCCAGAAAACAGATCTCGTCTTCCATATCTTCAGCAGGGGCTCCGGCGCCTTTTTCTTCGTCTTTCCCGGCGAGGGGTACTCTTCCCAGTTCTTCAATAACTCATATATTCCTGCACCGTGACGCTTACGTGGAGGACCTCGATGCTCAGCCTTACCATTTAATAGATCTCCACGCTTTCTCCATGGGTCATCCTTCTCGAGCCATCTTCGATGCCCCATGTACACGATTTTCGAAGACCCGCCATCTTTCGATAGTTGCAGAGAAGTTGTATCATCCATGCACCTCGTGCATCCGCAATATCCGTGGCACACCTGGCCGGAGAGATAGCCGTAACCGAGATAGTCCTACACCGTCGTGATCAGCGCGGCTCTCATGTAGAAATACTCTCCTTTGCTTGCATCCCATGTCTTGGCCGGCGTTGTCCATAAGGTCTGTAACTCCTCTTTCAGTAACCCGAGATACAGATTTATATCATTTCCCGGTTGTCTCGGCCCTTGAATAAGCATAGCCATGTGTATGTATTTTTCCTTCATGCACAACCAGGGGGGAGGCTATACATCCATACAAACACGGGCCATGTGCTATGATTGGTGTTCTGGTTGCCAAATGGATTCATGCCATCACTACTAGCGCCAAGCACGATGTTCCTTGGATCATTTGCGAAAAATTCAAATTCAGCATTTAATGCTCTCCACTGGCTAGCATCTGCGAGGTGTCTCAGCTTCGGTTCATCTCTATCATCTGGCTTCACCCTCTCTGCGTGCCAGCACATAAGCTTTGCTTCCTTAGGATCTACGAGATACCGCTGTAGATGCGGGGTGATCAGAAAGTACCATACAGCTTTCTGTGGAGCTTTCTTTCCGACCTTTTTATATCGTGAAGCATTGCACTTTGGACAGATGGTTTTTTCCGCGTGCTCGTTCCGATATATGATGCAATCATTGATGCATGTGTGATATCTAATATGTGGCAGATCAAGAGGGCACACAATTTTCTTTGCCTCCTCGACACTAGTAGGACACAGGCTTCCCGCGGGAAGAACCTTCTTTAGGTACTTCAGAAGCTCATCCAGGCTTGTATCTGTCCATTTGTTTTTTGCCTTCATCTTTAGAAGTTCTATGTGAAACTCAAGCGGGTCACCTCGGGATTATTGCAACCATCATACAAAGGAGTCATCGAGTCTACCTCCAGTTGCGCCAGTTTGGCCTCTTCTCTAGAAGCAGCTCTGTCGCTAGTCGTCTTCTTGTGAAGCAGGTCTCGAACATGCGGGTCCCGCATGGCTGAACTTAGTAGCGACGAAGACGGTGGCGTGTCCGCGTCTTCTCCGCCTTGAACTGCCTCTTCGCCATCGACATTTCCGAGGCCATCTTCCTCTTCGGGCACATAATCGGTCATCTCTTCGTCTGGTGGCCCCATGTCATTATTTCCTGCCCTGTCGATGTCCTCCTCCTCCTCCTCCTCCTCATCATCATCATCATCATCATCATCATCATCATCTTCACTTATCCACCGAGTATGGCCATGCATGAAACCATGCATGAGCAGGTGCGCCTTGAATTTACCACCCTTAAAGGGGTCGAGCCTGACTCTTCCTTTGCATTTTCGACATGGACATAAAACATCCCTCAGTCTTTTTTCATACATGTCATCCACAGCGGATTGCCAGTATCTTTCCACCATCCTTCCATTGACCTTCATGATCACCTGCGGGCGGAGCAAATATTATAACCACGTATATATGCATGCATGGATCAAATTCATACAAAAATTTGGCATGACCTTCCCCAAACATAGCACATATTGAGTTTGCATGCCCGAAATTCGCTGAAACGGAATTGAATCGACAATTCGGCAAAACATAGGCAACTCATGTCACCCACATATTATTTCATCAAATACACAATGTAGGCAACTCAAATTATGCCACACACAATTCAGTATATATATTCTCATATCGCCCATATATATATAGTTTCGGTCCTATCCACACAAACACCTTTTTTTGCTCACCTATGTGTCGAGAGGGATATCGAGCACCTTTCTTCTTAATTACCTAGTAGCTCTAGATATATAGCTCTAACTAGCTAGCTAGCTAGGGAAAGAGTGGGAGGAGAGGGAGAGGA
>NC_041383.1:659237558-659295895 GCF_002162155.2 Triticum dicoccoides | reverse complement strand
GCAAAGAAGAGGGGAAGGGAGGGCTCTAATGGAGGGGTGGTGGAGGGGCAAAGAAGAGGGGGGTGATGGAAGGGCAAAGAAGAGGGGAAGGGAGGGCTCTAATGGAGGGGTGGTGGAGGGGGAGCATTGGAACAAGCAAGGTGCAAGGAAAGGGGGAGAATAAAGGGGAGGAAGGAAGGGCAAAGAAGGGGGGAGGAAGAAGAAAGGGGAGGAAGGAGGGGAAAGGTGGTAGGTGGCTGGCAGTCATAGCAGTAGCGCGGGTCTCCTATGCGTGCTACTGCTATGGCAGCTTGCAAAATATCTACGGCTGGTGGTGCACTACCTATAGCGCGGGCTAAAATAACACGCTACTGCTAAAATTTTATAGATAGAAAAAATAGCAGTAGCGCGTTTATATAAACAGGTGCTATAGATCCAAAACTAATAGTAGCGCTGGTTGGGAGACAAGCGTTGCTAATATTTAGTGATCAGATATTGTGGTGTCTTACACTTACTAGTAGCGTGGGTTTAGATAACAAGCGCTGCTGCTAAGTTATACCAGTAGCGCTCTTTCTAGCCAGCGCTACTACTAACTATTAGTAGCGTGGGGTCACAAACACACGCTACTGGTAAACTTCTATCTATAAGCGTTTTCCTAGTAGTGCACCCCTGCAGGGTTTAAACTTTCGAGAGTCATGCCCGCAGTTATGTGGCAGATGGGAGTTTTTAATATCTGGTTGTAGTGAACTTGACACTAAACTCTTTAAAATACACCAACCGCGTGTGTAACCGTGATGGTCTATTTTCAACGAGGTTCGGGAAGGGAACACAGTGGGGTTATGTTTGAACGTAAGTAGTTCATGATCACTTCTTGATCATTACTAGTTTGCGACCGTTGCGTAGCTTCTCCTCTTAATCTGGTATTTGTAAGTTAGCCACTATACATATGCTTAGTGCTTGTTGCAAGTCCACCACTTAACCATGCCTTACCCACTTAAGCTTTGTTAGTCTTGATACCGTGGGTGATATGATTGCTGAGTCCCCGTGGCTCATAGAATACTACAAACACAGTTGCATGTACCGTTGAGTCTGATGCAGGAGATGCCACTGAGCTCCAGTGGGAGTTTGATGAAGACCGTGGTCATTTGTATGTTACTTATCTGGACAATCAGTAGAGGACCTAGTCGAAGTATCTATGGGCTTAGTACCAGGGTGGTTTTCCTTTTTATCTAGTCCGTAGTCAGATGCTACTATCTGTATGGATGATTGTATGATGATTGTCATGTTTATGCTATTCTAGGGCAAGTGATGCCTGGATTCTTGTATTCTTTCTATTCACTCGGTTGTATATTTTGTGTATCACCTTGCTACTTGTCCAAAATGCAATTGTGCCCCAATCATGAGTTCATCACGTGATTGGATAGAACTGCATCTTGGGCGTTACACTGACCCTGGTGACAATCGAGGGTAAGGTGTCCTGACTATCACTACTGTAGGTTGCTGCTAATGCGACACTATGATCAGAGACCCTTCAAGAAACTGTGTGCGATGCAATAATCGCAAACGGTGGTGTCAGAGAACCGTAAAAAATGTCCAAAATGTTTGCAATGACGTATGCATCAAACACGGTTCAGATTTTGGTTCTGTGTGCGAGGTAGGGCATACGTTTCAGCTCAATTAACTGTTTGTGATGAGGAGGAACAAAAGAAACAGCCAGCCAGATGAAGGCGTGTGCGATACACATCATACGGTTCACTCGGATGAACTGTTTGTGTTGAGGTGGAACAACAGAAATGGGCAGCCAGATGAAGGTGTGTGCGATATACGACATACAGTTCACTCGGATGAACTATTTGCATTGTGCCAAGAGAACATAAATGGTTCAACTTAACAAGATGTGTGTGATACGCGTCAAACAGGTCTATAATCAGAAATGTGTGGGAAGACCGATAACAACACAGACGATTCATGTTAACAAGTCGTGTGTGTTGTGAGAAAACGATTGCTGGTATACAATCGTCAGTGATTGATGAAATCATCACCGACGGGTTCCCTTGTTTAGTCCGTGTGTGATGTGATTTTCTCTATCTACAGAGCATCAACAAATATACTTAAAAAGACAACATTGCATAACCAAATTAAGCATACAATTAGACAAGTGACTACACAGATAACATTTTCACACACCAAAGTAAGCAATTACATGCATGCTAAACTAGGAGAAACGGGTATCTAATCATCTACTTCTTGTTGCGATGACGCTTGGCATTGCTCTGCTTCTGGCTAGATCCCTCGCCATTTTGGGAAGGAGGCACTTCCTCATGTCAACGATCCGCCTGTACATGTCGTAGCACGTGTACGCCTCCTTGGCCGCGTACACGACGTGATCTTTGTCGAGTTTCTTCATCCAGGCCGAGTGCGAGGCACACTTGTCGTTGTTGCAGAAATCCTTCATGTCTCTGTAGTAAGGGTCGATGATGGCCTCGGCGAGGTGAACCAGTGAGTCCTTCTCATGCTCCTTGCTCCCCCCAGATCTTGTATTGACCCTGGATATCGACAAGATTCTGGCAGGCGATGCCGGAATTCTTGAGCACCTTGACATCGTTGGTGATGTCGACCGTAGCGAACATGTAGTGGGGGCTGTTGACAAACCTGCTGAAACGCTCGCAAGGCCTTCTGGCCATGCAGTAGTGGTAGACAAGGACGTGGTGGCCCACGCACATCTGGGCAACGGCAACCTTGAGACGAGACCCGACATGAGCGCGGGTGTGCTCGATGTCGAACCTGACCACCTTGTACTTCTCGTCGGCAAGCAACAACTCCATGATGCAGATGGATTGCTCCACCCAGACCGGGTGGTTGGTGTACACCACCGAGAGCTCCTCGAACCTTCGGTGGGTGTCCACCACGACATGGATGGTGAACTGCTGCTCGTCGTCGGCAGCCGCTCGGAGCGCCATTGGAGCTACGCAGGATACTCTCTAAGAATTTGTCGTGGTGGGTGTGCTTCTTGCAATGGTGGGGTGTGATCAAAATGTTGAAGAGACACAAAGGTTAAATAGCCGCTGTAACAAATGGGGGCCAGCCGGCCTGATCGTCACATCTTGTCACGGAGTTCATAGCGGAGAATTCCAGTGCATGCTTGACAACACCGCACCGCAGTGAAGATTCCAGTGCACGCTTGACAACACCGCACCGCAGTTTGACCATGCGTGGGCTCGAAGAGGCGCGAAATGTATCGTCGGTGAGCCTGTTCCCACACTACCGCGCAGTTTACCGCGCAAGCTTCCCGCCCGGCTTGGTTTGCCATGCGTCGGCTAGAAGAGGGACAAATCATGGGCGTTTATTGGCAAAAAGATTTGTAAAAACGAAGTGTGTGGAATGACTTCGGTCATAAGTTTACCCGTGGGTGATGAGGTCAAAGTTACACAGAAGGGTGATGATGGACACTCGGATGCGATAATTAATTATGCGCTCTACAGGGCACACGATGGAAGAAACCAACTGTGTGCAATAATGTCCAAGATCGTAGTCGAGTTAGCTATACAGACCGTGTGCTGTGAGATTGACAAGGTAAACAGATTCGAGAATGGTTAATAAAATCAAATCTAAGACCATTGCATATTAAGTTCAAAATATTGCTACCAATATACGAGTCTCATACAATGCCATTTCAACGATTGTACCACAAAGGCTCGAAATATTACAAGGTTCAAATTCCAGAGTATATGGTTCAAATTCGAAGATTACAAGGTTCAAACTGATATTAGAAATGAAATTCAGATCATCAGCTGCAAATGCCCGCTCTGATCCGCTGAACATGGATATCAGAGAGGTTCAAACTAATATTGCCACTTCTAAGTCTGGTTTCGAAACTCACAACTTTTGCAAAGGGTTCAGACACTGAGAAATCATGTATGGGGTTGACACGATGAGTTCCGATTACTCTATCATCTAAAGTTCCAAAATAAAATTCAGCATTTTTGGAGCCTATTCCATTCTGCCGCCGGCGCGGGCACTGATCGACAAACCATTCATTTTTCTGAAATAAATGTAGGTCAAACCTCATTACCTTCAGCACCCTTGCTCTGACAACAAAGAACTCGGCGAATATAATCTCTGGTAAGGTCCCTCGGTAGGAGTTCAAAGTAATTTCTGAGAGATGCAGATCTAGGCATTCGACATGATTGTTATATTGTATCACATTATCGACCACTGGCCTAATCTCATCTGCAAAAGAAGAAAACATGTTAGTGCCTAGATGCAGTTTTGAACACTACTACATGCCTATTTGGTTTGCAGGATTTGTAAAATGCACTAACATGCCATCTTCGATCTGAAATGATTAACATGGGCATTAACATGCCATCTTCCATCTTCACAAGATGTTGGAGTGGATGAAAAGTTCCCTAAGAAAACTAGTACAGATGAATCCAAAGGAGAAATGCATATGGATTGTAACCATATGGATCAAGCATTGTCATTGTAAACTTGGAAAAGGAGACATGTATGTACTAAAATCCTCCAAAAGAATCCTTTAGAAATCGTAGTACATTTTCATTGTAAACTTGGAAAAAGGTGTCACAAATTGAACTCCCTTATGGTTAACATTTAACAGGAAAGGAAAATCACCTTGATAAATAGCTTCTCCAGGCACGGAAAGCAGCTCAGGAAAGTGACAACTTGCTCCACATTGGGGCCGATAGATTCTAGAGCCATGACCTTCACTGTGCGCACTTTCGCGGTCAGACTTGTCGGAATCATTTTCTGAATGACGGACGAACAAACATCTTCAAAATTAGAAATAATGTTAATTTGTAGAAGGAGAAGTAGAAGGCGGTTGTTGTACCTGAACAGGTGTGGATCCAATAACAAGTTCAGAGTATTAGTTAGACGAGTAGCCCATCACTGTCAATTTCGGCGCAAAAATAATGATACGTCTCCAACGTATCTATAATTTTTGATTGCTCCATGCTACTTTATCTACTGTTTTAGGCAATATTGGGCTTTATTATCCACTTTTATATTATTTTTGGGACTAACCTATTAACCGGAGGCCCAGCCCAGATTTGCTGTTTTATGCCTATTTTAGTGTTTCGAGGAAAAGGAATATCAGACGGAGTCAAAACGGAATGAAATCAACTGGAGAAGTTAATTTTGGAAGGAAACCAACCTGATGGGCTTGGAGTGCACACCAGGGGAGCCCCGGGCTGTCCACGAGGGTGGAGGGCGCGCCCCCTGGGCGCGCCCCCTACCTCGTGAGCAACCCGGAGGTCCACCGACGCACCCCCTGCACCCATATATACCTACGTACCCTAAAACTTCCAGAACAGAACCTAGATCGGGAGTTCCGCCGCCGCAAGCCTCTGTAGCCACCAAAAACCAATCGGGACCCTGTTTCGGCACCCTGCCGGAGGGGGATCCCATCACCGGAGGCCATCTTCATCATCCCGGCGCTATCCATGACGAGGAGGGAGTAGTTCACCCTCGGGGCTGAGGGTATGTACCAGTAGATATGTGTTTGATCTCTCTCTCTCGTGTTCCTCTATGGCACGATCTTGATGTATCCCGAGCTTTGCTATTGTAGTTGGATCTTATGATGTTTCTCCCCCTCTACTCTCTTGTGATGAATTGAGTTTCCCCTTTGAAGTTATCTTATCGGATTGAGTCTTTTATGAGAACACTTGATGTATGTCTTACCGTGATTATCTGTGGTGACAATGGGATATCATGTGCCACTTGATGTATGTTTTGGTGACCAACTTGCGGGTTCCACCCATGAACCTATGCATAGGGGTTGGCACACGTTCTTGACTCTCCAGTAGTAGCTTTGGGGCACTCTTTGAAGTACTTTTATGTTGGTTGGATGAATCTAAGATTGTGTGATGCATATCGTATAATCATGCCCACGGATACTTGAGGTGACAATGGAGTATCTAGGTGACATTAGGGTTTTGGTTGATTTGTGTCTTAAGGTGTTATTCTAGTACGAAATCTTTTATAGATCGTTTCGAAAGAATAGCTTTGTGGTGGTTTCGTACCCGACCATAATCTCTACGTTTGTTCTCTGCTATTAGTGGCTTTGGAGTGACTGTTTATTGCATGTTGAGGGCTTGTCATATGTTCTATCTATGTTATTATTGTTGAGAGAATTTACACTAGTGAAAGTATGAACCCTAGGCCTTGTTTCCTACCATTGCAATACCGTTTACGCTCACTTTTACCACTTGTTACCTTGCTGTTTTTATTATTTCAGATTACAAAAACCTATATCTACTATCTATTTTGCACTTGTATCACCATCTCTTCGCCGAACTAGTGCACCTATACAATTTGCCATGGTATTGGGTGTGTTGGGGACACAAGAGACTCTTTGTTATTTGGTTGCAGGGTTGTTTGAGAGAGACCATCTTCATCCTATGCCTCATACGGATTGATAAACCTTAGGTCATCCACTTGAGGGAGACTCTTTGTTATTTGGTTGCAGGGTTGTTTGAGAGAGACCATATTCATCCTACGCCTCCTACGGATTGATAAACCTTAGGTCATCCACTTGAGGGAAATTTGCTACTGTCCTACAAACCTGTGCACTTGCAGGCCCAACAACGTCTACAAGAAGAAGGTTGTGTAGTAGACATCAAGCTCTTTTCTGGCGCCATTGCCGGGGAGGCTAGGTAAAGGGTACTCACGCTCCGTCAACTAAGCTCTTTTTTGGCAAGGGGAGTGCTTGAAGGTATATCTTTAGATCTTGCAATCGAATCTTTTTGTTTCTTGTTTTAGCTCTAGTTTATTTTATAAAAGAAAATTACAAAAAATGGAATTGAGTTTGTCTCATACGCTTCACCTTTTTAATATCTTTCTTGAGTATGATGGAAAGGATAATTGTGCTCAAGTACTAGAAGAAGAAATTTATAGAATGTTTGGTACTAAATCTTTGAATGATGAGCATGATTGCCATGTTGTTAGTATGAATTCTTTGAATATCCATGATGCTAATGATATGCAAAGACACAAGCTTGGGGAAGCTATGTTTGATGGAGATGATATTTTTTGTCCCCCAAGCTTTGATGAGAAAATTTACTATGATGAAAGCATGCCTCCTATTTATGATGATTATTGTGATGATATGTATGCTATAAAGAAGAAGTTTGCTTATATGGAGAGTAGAAAATTTTCTATGCTTGTAGATCATGAAAAGAATGTTTTAGGTACTGGTTATATTGTTGAATTCATTCATGATTCTACTGAAAATTATTATGAGAGAGGAACATATGCTTGTAGGAATTGCAATAATGTCAAGTTTCCTCCCTAAGTGCTTAAATTTTTGAAGCTATGCTTGTGTTACCTTCCTATGCTAGTTGATTATTGTTCCCCTAAGTTGTTTACTCACAAAATCCCTATGCATAGGAAGTGGGTTAGGCTTAAATGTGCTAGTCATTTTCTTCATGATGCTCCCGTTATGTTTCAATCCTTATCTTTTATGTGAGCATCATTGTCATCATCATGCCTAGCTAGAAAGGCATTAAAGAAAAGCGCTTGTTGGAAGATGTCGGAGTAATTGGCGATGGGTGCCCCGAAGACGGCAAGACAATTATTCAAGACATCAGGGCTAGCAACGCCCCTTAGTCCGACTGCCCGGCCAGGCCGGCTGCCGGCTGCCGACTGTGCCAACCAGTCGGCTGCCAACTGCGCCAACGAGCCGGCTGCCGACTGCAGCCTGACCCGACACCGACAAGACATCGACGAGACAACCGTACCGCGACGTCATCTACAATGTACCGTGTCCCCTGGGTACTGATTTATAAAGTACCCTAGCGGACAAGCATAACATGCACCATGCCTAGGCCATGCCACTACATAGCTTGGTCTGTAATCTACCCAAGGTAGCTTACAACCAATGCTACCACCACCCATGCCTACCTCACACTATAAAAGCTAGCTCCATCCATCCATTAGGGGATGGGCTCACACACTCTCACGCACATACTCATTCGGCCAGAGGCCACGGCCATCACGCCACTAGCTAGCTAGCTCATTGCTACTACTCTCAGTCCAATACAGCTCCAGGAGCACTTTGTACTGCGCGATGTACACCCCAGATATATACTCAGACATGCAGGAGTAGGTGTATTATCTCTCCGGAGAGCCCCGAACCTGGGTAAACTAGCGCGTGCTACTCGCATACCCGTCCCTGGATATTCCAGCAGCAGTCTTGCCCTCACATGAAACCACCTTGTGGCATATGTCATCTTGCACCCCCCCGTGAGAATACCACGACATTTGGGGCCCACCGTGGGGCGGTACTATGCTACCGCGCTGCTGCTGGTTTCGCAGTTCGGGCGGGACCATCTTCGTCATCTCCGCTGCGGCATCGCGCCGTCTCTCCGGTAGCGCTCGGTGGCTCGACTTCAACCCGCCCCAGAGCGGCCGAGCGGGACGGCGCGCCCTCGCCATCATCCGCTTCGTCTTCACCACCGCGGCGTCGCGCCGTCCCTCCGATAGCGGTCGGGGGCTCGACATCGACATGCCCCCAGAATGGCCGTGAGGGGCGCCGCATCCTCGTCGTTGGCCTTGCCTTCTTCACCACCACCGCAACGCCGGCTGTCCGTCCGCACGCGCGCCGCGCGCGACACCTCATTTCGGTCGGTCGTGGCCATCCATGCGCCGCTCGCATCTATTTCCCTCTGCGTTGTGCCTTGCTCCGGCTGAAACGCGCCGTTCCATACATGCAAGCTAGCTAGATGCAAGTCATATAATGGTCAAACCATTGGCCATGCACTAGTCATACGCATCCCAGATACGTGATATACATGGCATGTACACTACCAAGAAATCCCCCGGATGCAAGTCGGACATGGCATGTATACTACCCAGACAATGGCTTGGTCTGCACTCTGCAGCCAGCACGCTCAACAGACGCTCGCGCCGGCGGCCTCCACCGCGTTCGGCCTCCCTCGCTCGTCTCCGGGCTGCGGCTCCCCCGGCCGGCCCCGCCCGCTGCCGCCTCCCGCGCCTGCCGGCTCCGCCCGCTCGCCCGTCCTGGTAGGCCGCGTCCCCTGCGGCTTCCGCGACGCCCTCCGCGGCCGGCTTCTCCTCCGAGCCTCCGCTCTCCTCCGACTCGGCCGCGACCCGGCCATGCCAGCGTCCACTGACCCGGCCACACCGGCTCGCTCCCGCATCCTGGCTGTGTGCACCTCTGCCGCCCGCGCCGCATCCTCACCCGCCCTCTGCAATACCCGGCATCCGCCTCCTACGCGAGCACCGGCCCGGGCCGACTCTGAGTCGCCCCTGGACGGCTCCGTCTCACCGGCTCCATCGCGCCTCGCGCCGGCCCCGCCAGCAGCGCCGGGTCCGGCCTCTCGCGCCTCCGTGCCGGCTCCGTGCCCGCGCCCTCGCTGGCTCCTGGGTGGGCCGCCTCGTCTCGCCCCGCGGCCGGCTTCCCCCGCCTCCGCGCGCCCGACCTGGACCGGCTCCGGGTTGCCCATGCCTCCCGCCGGCTTGTGCCACCGTCGCCGCCGAGTCACCACCCGACCGTCTCCGTGCACCAACCCTGGGCCGGCTCCGGGTCGCCGACCGTCCGCCCAGCCGGCTCCGACCCCGCCTTGCGTCGGGTCGCGCCGGACCTCCGCTAACCGAGGCCGGCTCCGGCCTCTCCTTGGCACTCCCTCGCGCACCCTCGCCGGTTTCCTCGCAGCCTGGCCTGCCCGGCTACGCCCGTGATGGCTCCCCCTTCGACCCGGCCCGCCGGCTCTGCCTGCGCCGGCTTCTGCCGCGTCCGCGCCCGCCGGCTCCACGCGACCCGGCCGCGCGCCCGTTCCGCGCGACTCGGCGCCGTCCAGCGTCCTCGGTGGCCTCTCGTGCTGGCTGGCTCACACCCGCAGGGCCGGCTCGCCTCCCTGGACGGCCGGCTCCGCCCCCTGTCCGGCGACCCGGCCGCTTGCCGGCCCCGCCCACATCTCGGCTGGCCGGCTGACCGCGCCCGTGCGGGCTGCGCCCCACAAGCTCCTCTGCAGAAAGAAAGAAAGAAAGAGAAAAGAAGCAGGAGGATTGGACCCGGCCAAAGAAAAGTCAAAAGGCCGGCTCGCCAAAAAAAGGGGAGCTGTTTCCGACTGCTCGAAGCCGGCTGCCAGAGAGGAGAAAAGTCAGTGGCCGTGTGTTGCAAAGAGAAAAGAAAAACGTCCGGCTGCTCACATCCGGGCAGATAGGAAAAAGTCAGAGAGGCCGGCTGCCCAGCCGGCTGGTGAAAAAAAAGAGAGAGAGCCGGCCGTTTGGAGCCGAGCCGGCTGTCTGGGAAAAGAGGCCGAGTGCCCAATCCGGCTGCCAAAAAAAATGTGTGTGTGCATCCGGCTGCCCAGAGCCGGGTGAAGAAAAGGTCGGGTGCCCACGGCCGACTAGCAGAGAAAGAAAAAAGAGAAAAGGAGGATCCGACTTTGCAGACTGCAGTCCAACTGACTGCTCCGGTCAACAGCCCGCGTTGCCGCTGGACCGGCTGGTTCTTCTTCCCGCTTCACTGCCTGGCCGACCAACGAGTCGGTCCATCCGGCCACAGTCGGCTGAAGAGAAAGAGAAGAAGACAAAGTAGTTGCCGGGAGATCCGGCCCGACTACTCAGTAGTCGGCCGAATCTCGGGGGCTACACCCAGCGGGTGCGCTGACGCGCCCTCGCGAAGAGAGAAGACAAAGTAGTCGCCGAGAGATCCGGCCCGACTGCTCAGTAGTTGGCCCGAATCTCGGGGCTACACCCAGCGGGTGCGCTGGCGCGCCCCCGCGAAGATTGCAGACAAGAGAAGAGTATTGTCCGGCTGCCAGCAGACGACAGAAGAGAAAAAGAAGAAGAAGGGCGTTGCAAGACGCCTTGCCGCCTGGCCGGTCGAGCCTGATCGGCCGGGACCCCGCTTCGAGCACCGGGGGCTCGAGGGCCGCACCCAGCGGGTGCGCCGGCGTGCTCCGCGAGTGCCGAGTCACGCCGGCTGTCTTTGACGACCGTGACTACACGAAAATCAATGTGAGCTCCTCACCCGCATATTTTTTGCACCGCGAAAGCACGGATAACCTCGAGCGATGCTCGGGGGCTATCTCCGCATTTTATTCCAGTTGCATCACTGTTCGCCCCGGCGCCAGCCAGAGTTGGCCCGGGGGCTGGCCGCTTGGCCTAAGACGTTAGTTTCCGTAGACGGCTTAGTAGCGTGCGCAGTACAAAAGGCCCACTCTTAGTCATAGACCGTAAAGCGGCTGTCCGACTGGCAAGAGTGAACGCTGGAGGCCACCGAAGCGAAAAACGTCCGGGAAGAAAAACGCTTCGGGCAACCCGACCGTTTCCTTTACAAGTATCTACTCGGTTGAATCTGCTCCCAGACTCTTAGTACTATACACTCCGCTTCGCGGCCCACTCTCAGCCACAGACCGCAGAGCGGCTGTCCGGTGAGCAAGAGCACAAGCCAAAAAGCGGAGGGAACACGAAAAAGATTTAGGGGGCTCGGACGAAACCGAGTCGGCACCCTCCGCATAAAACTTACAATGCTAAAAGCAATCATTTGATATATCTGCGTGGACTAACTTTATCTTTTTCATGATCATTTCCATGAATACTCACCAAAAAACCTCCGCTCAACTTTGCCAAGTTGCCCGGAGGCTTGGGGGCTACTGTCGGAGTAATTGGCGACGGGTGCCCCGAAGATGGCAAGACAATTATTCAAGACATCGGGGCTAGCAACGCCCCTCAGTCCGACTGCCCGGCCAGGCCGGCTGCCGGCTGCCGACTGTGCCAACCAGTCGGCTGCCGACTGCGCCAACGAGCCGGCTGCCAACTGCAGCCCGACCCGACACCGACAAGACATCGACGAGACAACCGTACCGCGACGTCATCTATAGTGTACCGTGTCCCCTGGGTACTGATTTATAAAGTACCCTAGGGGACAAGCATGACATGCACTTGGTCTGTAAGCTACCCAAGGTAGCTTACAACCAACGCTACCACCACCCATGCCTACCTCACACTATAAAAGCTAGCTCCATCCATCCATCAAGGGATCGGCTCACACACTCTCACGCACATACTCATTCGGCTAGAGGTCACGGCCATCACGCCACTAGCTAGCTAGCTCATTGCTACTACTCTCAGTCCAATACAGCTCCAGGAGCACTTTGTACTGCCCGATGTACACCCCAGATATATACTCAGACATGCAGGAGTAGGGGTATTATCTCTCCGGAGAGCCCCGAACCTGGGTAAACTAGTGCGTGCTACTCGCATACCCGTCCCTGGATATTCCGGCAACAGTCTTGCCCTCACACGAAGCCACCTTGTGGCATATGTCGTCTTGCACCCCCCTGAGAATACCACGACAGGAGACAACCCAATATTTATCCTTACTGTTTTTGTGTGTCCACATGATTATGCTACTGTAGTAATCATGTTTTATAGCTTTTGTTTCAAAAAAGTGCCAAATAGAACCTTTGGGAAGACTTGGGTGAAGTTTATATGATCTTGCTGTGAAAAACAGAAACTTTAGCGCTCACGAGAATAGCTGCCATTTTTACTGAAGAGTGATGTTAGGTTGATTATTTTTGCATATGATTAATAGACAATTTTGTCAGGTCCAGCAATTTATTTCATAATTTTTGGGGTTCCAGAAGTATACGTTTGATACAGATTACTACAGACTGTTCTGTTTTTGACAGATTCTGTTTTCATTGTGTTGTTTGCTTATTTTGATGCATCTATCGCTAGTATTAAGTGGTATGAACCATAGAGATGTTATAATACAGTAGATATTACACCAACATGAATTTAGAATGAGTTCATTACAGTACCTAAGTGGTGGTTTTTATTTTCTTATACTAACGGAGCTTACGAGTTTTGTTTTGAGTTTTGTGTGGTTGAAGTTTTCAAGTTTTGGGTAAAGATTCGATGGACTATGGAATAAGGAGTGGCAGGAGCCTAAGCTTGGGGATGCCCAAGGCACCCCAAGGTAATATTCAAGGACAACCAAGCAACTAAGCTTGGGGATGCCCCGGAAGGCATCCCCTCTTTCGTCTTCGTTCATCGGTAACTTTACTTGGAGCTATATTTTTATTCACCACATGATATGTGTTTTGCTTGGAGCGTCATTTTATTTTGTTAGTTTTTTCTTGCTGTTAGTTATAATTGTGTTTTGCCTCTTTAGTTTCAATAAAAAAGGTCAAGGATAGCCTTTGCCATGCTTATTTTGCTAGTTTGCATGTTGCTGTTTGAAAACAGAAAGTTTACCACTGTTGCAAAAATTCCCTAGAAAAGTCAGAGAATGGTCTAACGTTGAATCATTTTGCATATTGAGCTCTGGTAAATTTATTACAGTGGGAATTTTAGTTCATAATTTTTGGAGTCAGGGAAGTATTGATACTATTGTATTCTTTACAGACTGTACTGTTTTGACAGATTGCTGTTATGTTTGCGTTGTTTGCATATGTTTGCTTTTTTAATGATTCTATTTGATGATAGGAGTATTAAATATACAGAGGCATTTAGTATTAAATGTTGAATAATAATTTAAGTGATTTGTTACAGTAGAATATGATAAGGTTTTGGATTGGTTTATATACTAACCTATCTCA
This sequence comes from Triticum dicoccoides, assembly GCF_002162155.2. Lineage (NCBI taxonomy): Eukaryota > Viridiplantae > Streptophyta > Magnoliopsida > Poales > Poaceae > Triticum > Triticum dicoccoides. The sequence goes on along the minus strand of NC_041383.1, from coordinate 659,282,324 downwards.
CGAGTTCTTGTTGAGTTTGTTGTGAATGAAGCTTTTGATAAAAAGAAGAGAAATCATGATATGAGAGGAATTAAGGAGACACAAAAGTTCAAGCTTGGGGATGCCCAAGGCACCCCAAGACAATATTTAAAGAAGTCTCAAGCATCTAAGCTTGGGGATGCCCCGGTAGGCATCCCACCTTTCTTCTTCAACAACTATTGGTTAGTATCGGTTGAGCCTAAGTTTTTGCTTCTTCACATGAGTTGTGCTATCCTTGCATTGTAGTTTTCTTTAGCTTTGCTTGCTGTTTGAATAATGTACCAAGATCTGAATTATTTATTGAGAGAGAGCCATACATGAATTGGAATTTGCTAGAATACTCTATGTGCTTCACTTATATCTTTTGAGCATGATAATTTTTGCTCTAGTGCTTCACTTATATCTTTTAGAGCATGGTGGTAGTTTTATTTTAAAGAAACTATTGATCTCTCATGCTTCACTTAGATTATTTTGAGAGTCGTTAATAGCATGGTAATTTGCTTAATGTTAATATACTTGGTGTTCAAGATATGTGAAACTTTCTTTTGAGTGAATTGAATACTAAGATAAGTTTGATGCTTGATAATTGTTTTGAGATATGGAGGTGATAATATCATAGTCGTGCTAGTTGGGTGATTATGAATTTGAGAAATACTTGTGTTTAAGTTAGCAAGTCTCGTAGCATGCACATATGGTTAAAGTTGTGTAACAAATTTGAAACATGAAGTGTACCTGGCTTGTGCATCCTTATGAGTGGCGGTCGGGGACGAGCAATGGTCTTTTCCTAGCAATCTATCCCCCTAGGAGCATGCGCGTAGTACTTGATTTTTGATGGCTTCTAAATTTTTGCAATAAGTATATGAGTTCTTTTGACTAATGTTGAGTCCATGGATTATACGCAATCTCATCTTTCTGCCTTTGCTAGCCTCTTCGGTACCGTGCATTGCCCTTTCTCACCTTGAGAGTTGGTGCAAACTTCGCCGGTGCATCCAAACCCCGTGATATGATACACTCTATCACACATAAACCTCCTTATATCTTCCTCAAAACAGCCACCATACCTACCTATTATGGCATTTCCATTGCCATTCCGAGATATATTGCCATGCAACTTCCACCATCATCATCATGACATACATTACTTTTGTCATATTGCCATTGCATGATCATGTAGTTGACATTGTATTTGTGGCAAAGCCACCATGCATTATTTTTCATACATGTCACTCTTGATTCATTGTACCATCCCGGTACACCGCCGGAGGCATTCATATAGAGTCATATCTTGTTCTAGTTTCGAGTTGTAATCCTTATGTTGTAATCAATAGAAGTGTGATGATCATCATTATTAGAGCATTGCCCAAATAAAAAAAGAAGAAGAGAAAGGCCAAAAACAAAAGGGGCCCAAATAAAAAAAAATAGAAAGGCCAAAATAAAAAAAAGGCCCAAAAAAGAAAAAGAAAAGAAAAGGGCAATGCTACTATCTCTTTTTCCACACTTGTGCTTCAAAGTAGCACCTTGTTCTTCATGTAGTGAGTCCCATATATTGTGCTTCAAAGTAGCACCTTATTCTTCATGTAGTGAGTCTCGTAAGTTGTCTTTTTTTATACTAGTGGGAATTTTTCATTATAGAACTTGGCTTGTATATTCCTACGATGGGCATCCTCAAATGCCCTAGGTCTTCATGAGCAAGCAAGTTGGATGCACACCCACTAGTTTTCTTTTGTTGAGCATTCATAGCTCTAGTGCATCCGTTGCATGGCAATCCTTACTCCTCATGTTGACATCAATTGACGGGCATCTCCATAGCCTGTTGATTATCCTCGTCAATATGAGACTTTCTCCTTTTTTGTCTTCTCCACACAATCCGATCATCATATTCTATTCCACCCGTAGTGCTATATCCATGGCTCACGCTCATGTATTGCGTGAAGGTTGAAAAAGTTTGAGATTATTTAAGTATCAAACAATTACTTGGCTTGTCATCGGGGGTATAGAAGTTGGGAACATCTTTGTGTGACGAAAATGAAGCATAGCCTAACTATATGATTTTGTAGGGATGAACTTTCTTTTGCCATGTTATTTTGAGAAGACATGATTGCTTTGATTACTATGCTCGAAGTATTATTATTTTTGTGTCAATATGAACTTATGTCTTGAATCTTTCGGATCTGAATATTCATATCACAATTGAGAAGATTTACATTGAAATTATGCCAAAGTATCACTCCGCATCAAAAATTCTTTTTTATCATTTACCTACTCGAGGACGAGCAGGAATTAAGCTTGCGGATGCTTGATACGTCTTCAACGTATCTATAATTTTTGATTGCTCCATGCTACTTTATGTACTGTTTTAGGCAATATTGGGCTTTATTATCCACTTTTATATTATTTTTGGGACTAACCTATTAACCGGAGGCCCAGCCCAGATTTGCTGTTTTATGCCTATTTCAGTGTTTCGAGGAAAAGGAATATCAGATGGAGTCAAAACGGAACGAAATCAATTGGAGAAGTTAATTTTGGGAGGAAACCAACCTGATGGGCTTGGAGTGCGCGCCAGGGGAGCCCCGGGCTGTCCACAAGGGTGGAGGGCACGCCCCCCTACCTCGTGAGCAACCCGGAGGTCCACCGACGTACCCCCTGCACCCATATATACCTACGTACCCTAAAACTTCCAGAACAGAACCTAGACCGGGAGTTCCGCCGCCGCAAACCTCTATAGCCACCAAAAACCAATCGGGACCCTGTTCCGGCACCCTGCCGGAGGGGGATCCCATCACCGGAGGCCATCTTCATCATCCCGGCGCTATCCATGACGAGGAGGGAGTAGTTCACCCTCGGGGCTGAGGGTATGTACCAGTAGCTATGTGTTTGATCTCTTCCTCTCGTGTTCTCTCTCGTGTTCCTCTATGGCACGATTTTGATGTATCTCGAGCTTTGCTATTATAGTTGGATCTTATGATGTTTCTCCCCCTCTACTCTCTTGTGATTAATTGAGTTTCCCCTTTGAAGTTATCTTATCGGATTGAGTATTTTATGAGAACACTTGATGTATGTCTTGCCGTGATTATCTGTGGTGACAATGGGATATCATGTGCCACTTGATGTATGTTTTGGTGACCAACTTGCGGGTTCCACCCATGAACCTATGCATAGGGGTTGGCACACGTTCTTGACTCTCCGGTAGTAGCTTTGGGGCACTCTTTGAAGTACTTTTATGTTGGTTGGATGAATCTGAGATTGTGTGATGCATATCGTAATCATGCCCACGGATACTTGAGGTGACAATGGAGTATCTAGGTGACATTAGGGTTTTGGTTGATTTGTGTCTTAAGGTGTTATTCTAGTACGAACTCTTTTATAGATCGATCCGAAAGAATAGCTTTGTGGTGGTTTCGTACCCGACCATAATCTCTACGGTTGTTCTCCGCTATTAGTGGCTTTGGAGTGACTCTTTGTTGCATGTTGAGGGCTTGTCATATGTTCTATCTATGTTATTATTGTTGAGAGAACTTACACTAGTGAAAGTATGAACCCTAGGCCTTGTTTCCTACCATTGCAATACCGTTTACGCTCACTTTTACCACTTGTTAGCTTGCTGTTTTTATTATTTCAGATTACAAAAACCTATATCTACTATCTATTTTGCACTTGTATCACCATCTCTTCGCCGAACTAGTGCACCTATACAATTTGCCATTGTATTGGGTGTGTTGGGGGCACAAGAGACTCTTTGTTATTTGGTTGCAGGGTTGTTTGAGAGAGACCATCTTCATCCCATGCCTCCTACGGATTGATAAACCTTAGGTCATCCACTTGAGGGAAATTTGCTACTATCCTACAAACCTGTGCACTTGCAGGCCCAACAATGTCTACAAGAAGAAGGTTGTGTAGTAGACATCAAATAACATTGATTCTTGTTGGACCTACTTGATCAAGTACAAGTAATCTCTCAAGTGCAGGTGTGTCCTCAATGACCATACCGTGGTACACATCTTGTGATGTCTTCCTGCCGAACAAGCAACACATATAAATAGTCCGGAGAGTCATGGAGGTGATGTGGAATGTACTCACCCCATTGATCGCCTGAAGACGAAGGTACTCGAGTGCAGTACAGGCATGAAGCAGGCGCTCCATGGAGACGCGCAGCATGGGCGTAGGTGGAGCACAGACGTTGGCAGCGAGCGCATATGCCCATCATCAAAAGTGAGCTCCTCGAGCTGATCTAGGGCGGGGGATCCCAACCAGTCATCAAGCTTGGCTCGGTCCCTACCGTTGGAACGGAACTTGCCAATTCTAAGGCCTCTGGTTGGGTCAGGATGACTGCCGAGGATCTTCAAGAATGCATCCAAGCTTTTGCGATAGCCATGGCAGAGCTCGTGGGTGTCGATGAGGTCGAGAGGGGTGAAGTTCCATAGGGGGCGCCACCACCGGGAAAGGATGGTTGTCTGCGTCCCACATTTTATTGGGAGGAGGGAGATGATGACTGTCAACATATCATGAGGGAGGCTGCTGATGAAGTCTATGTCTGCTGGAGTCGGTTGCGCTTCTAGCTTTCCCCACCTTCGCTTGTTGGCAGGCCCGTTCTCCACCTCTGGAGTCTCCTTGTCAGCGGCGCTTTCTGATAGAAATGAGAGTACATGGAATATTTAGTTAAAACAGGGCAATATAAAAGTGTATTGATAACTAGAAGTTATTAGGTAGGAATATAGTAAGAAAAGGGAATAACAATTTGTTGCTTAAATACTACACAATTCATTTAACATTGTTGGTTAAGTCAACATGCAGATAGTTGAAAAGATAACTTACTTCAAACAAACTCAGGATGGATGATTTTGTCAGGGAAGTTAGCATATATCTCATGACCAGGCCCTTTTATGTGCAGTCCAATTTTAGTGCCAGCTTTCAGTACATAAAACTTAGAAATTTCTTTTCAAAAGCCAGCCCCAAAATAGGAGTCACCACGTTCATCAAGTAATACATTAGCAACGATTGTAAATCCATTGTTTGTGTGCAGTATGACATCCGTGCAGCCTTGATCTATGTAAAGGGAAAAATTGTGCACTACATAATCTGTTGCATAGCAAGGGATGCGCTGCGGAAAATGGTAGGATTGTTAAAGAAAATATGGTAACATGAAACTATGGGCCCAAATTGAAAGAACTGTACAACAGTTGAAATCAAAGGACAAAAATCTATAATTAAACAGATAGGGTAAACATGATGTCATGGAAATATGAGAGTAATGGAAAGAACAATACATCATTAATTTTCCTAATATAGAAAGAAGAGGGGGAAAATCCCCTGTGACGTATATGGTGCATGTGGCACCTTTTATCCAAATGTAGCAATATTTAGAATATCTTTAGGAAAGTAGGCCATGCGAACTAATTTAGGGTGAGATTGAACATACTGCGCACATGCTCAAGTCATCTGGTACGGTGAGATGGAATCTCTGGCGGAGGTCGCAAGGTCTTGATGTGTCGGCGCACTGTACACTCTATGAATGAAAGAAAACTCTCAAATCAGCATGAATAAAAATTAATTCACGGTGATTTCCACCGGGTGATTAAAGGAGGCAGATGAACTGGGATGAGAGATGAGGTAATATCTCACTAAATTAGTTACCTTGTCGTCCATGAGAAAAAATCCTCAGTACGTCAGATTCCCCAACTGAGCGGAGCTGGGTCGACTGCGAGCAGCGTCAAGAAAGTCGATGGCGATAGGCAGCGGCAAGAGGAAGTGGTGAAATGCGGTGGGGTTTGCTGGCAGCCTGCCGATGGTGGCAAGTGTCAAGCTAAGTGGTTACCGCCGCGATAGGCGGTGCCATGCATAGAAGTGGTGGAGCTTGTGCAGGTGTGAATTGGGACCGGAGGCATGGGGTGGTGGGAGGGGGTGAGGGTTTTTGTGACGTGGGGATGGCGAGGGTTTTCTTTTTTATTTTTTGAATTAGGTGGTGAGGGTTTTCTGTCCCACAAAGAATTTCGGAGGCAACGGTTTCCTAGAGCCAACCGTGTGTGATTGATGCAAGAAGCAAAACGAAAGCCATTGCACACGCTTCCACTATAAAAAAAATACACTTCCGTGATGATACGTGTTTTTCACAGTAGGTCACGTTTTCTGTCATGCATGTACATCCATGACGATTTTATGACAGAATCAAGATAGTCATACTTGTGCTATCATAGAAGTGTTCCATGACATTACAAAAATTATCATCACGGAAGTGGCCACTTCCATGACTATAATTCCCGCGTCATAGAAGTGCTTTCGTCAAGGGTGACCGACACGTGGCATCCACTGTAACAGAACGCCGTTAAGCTATCGGGTCCGATTTTGGATCGAATAACCCATTAACAGCCCCGACCAATGGGGATTTTCCACGTGTAAAATCATCATTGGCTGGAGTAAACACGTGTCATCTCGAAGTTGCGACAGATGTCATCCACTCATTGGATCGAAGGCAGCTATGATACGTCGACACGTGGCACGGCCCAATAGAGGCCCATTCTTGTGAAAAGGCCGACCCGTTTGACTTGGCCAAAAGGTGGTAGCTCGGCCCATGGAAAGCCTCTTAACGGCCTGTTCGCATATAGCCCGTTTACAGCCCGCAAACACAGGGCCCATTACGGCCTATCCGAATTAGGCCCAGTAGCGTCATCTGGGCCATCCAATATGATTCTAGCCTGTTTTAACTTCCGGCCCATGTATGGCCCATGACGTCTTTCGGCCCATATGCGGCCCTTTGTAACTCTTGGCCCATTAATGGCCCATACTGAAACTGACCCGTAATGAGCAGTATATCACTTTATACCCATTAACGGCCCATTATTCCATTGGGCCGTTTCCATCCCATGTTATCTTTCGGCCTTCTCAGGGCCCATTTATTCTTGGGCTCATTCCCAGCATTCGGTTACTTACGACCCCTTACTCGCATTTTCTGCCTGTGGGCCAAATTCAGCCCGTTGTTACAGTTGGCCCGTTAATACGTTGGGCCATTTTCATAGCGTCACCAAATATGGCCTATTAACAATGGCCCATTATGGTCGGCCCATGAAAGGACGATTCCAACTCTAGCCCATTTACGACCATAATGCGGTCTGTTATTGGCCCATGTTTGGCCGATCGATCGTCCGTCCCATATAAGGCCCATTGATGATACGGCCCGTAGAAGGCCCATTATGTCTACGGCCCGTAGAAGGCCCATTGTTTCTACGGCCCATAGAAGGCCCATTTTTTCTATGGCCTGTAGAAGGCCCATTGTTTCTACGACCGGTAGGAGGCCCAGTGTCACTACAGTAAATATGTAGCCCATGGTTATTGTGGCCTAGTTTTAAAAAATAGGTTATTGCGGCCACTAGCAAACCGCGGAAAAATAACTGCACTAACTACAAGCAAACAAATAAACGAGACAACAAGGAAATAAATAAGCAAGCAACTTATGCTAGTTTATCACAGCTATTACACATATTACATCAACTGGGCATCAAAGTTTGCCACCAGTGCAAATATAGGGAACAAAGCAGCATATAAACGCCGCAGCAAAACAAGTCCAGAACTGAAACCACTTTATAAGAGCTCAAGAAACAATATCCTGGTTACCCATAATCTGGCAAGATGCTTAGCAAGCTTATTAACTTTCTCTTGTTTGGCGCTTAATCCTCCAGCGCTTGCTGTTGCACAAGAAAGTATGCATCTGAATTCTACAGGGACTTCCTCAGTCCTTCGGCTTCTTGCCGCAGCACAGCTGACTAATGCCTTTCAGCTTGTAGCTGAGACTGAAGAAGCTGAAGTGATTCAAGCAGCGAGTTCGAAGAGCTTGTGCCAGCGGTACTGGCCAGTAACTCAAACACTACATCAACGCAGGACTGTGGGGTTTTCTCACTGTCTACAAGATCGTTTTTATCACCTTTCTTGGAGACCAATAGGGTTGTATCACTATCTTGAACCTTATCCGCATTACTTTCTCTAGCATTGCATAGGGGGGTGCTCTTCTCCAATATTCTGTTTTCGTACTACAAGAGAAACAAGCAGACACATCACAGGTTTAGCTTGTAGTATACGAAACTCATTTTGGTAAACCGGTTCAGTAGTAAGGTGGACAGGATAATAGCATGAAACAAACATATATCTATGTACTATGGTCACTGTATTGTCCATATCATTCTAGTTTATGTTGCCTAATCAAGATAGAGACACAGTTCAACTCATATATTTTTAAGACACATCAGCATAGACAGAATATAAGTGTGAGAAACTACACAGCATTTGCAGCACTTGTAATGTGCATCACATGAGAACATAACTGTTTATACAACTTAAACTGAAATCAACATAGAGCAAGAAGTTAGAACAACAATCCAGTTAAAGAAATAGGTTTAAAACATACCCGTTGCGCCATTGGAGTTTCAATTGGATCCTTAAAATTTGAAAGTAGTTAGTATGAGTAAATACAGTGATGCAACAACAAAGGAGTATGGACCATAGCTATGGAATCTGACCTGAGAATAGTTGCTCTTCTGCTTTAAATGTGGAGTTTGGGTTAGCTGTGGTGGTCTTCGTGCTTTGGGCACTGCAGTAGCTTTACAAACTGCTCGTGTGGGGGTACTCTGTGGTGGAGATGATGCTTTGTCAACTAGAAGTGGGTTACTATACGCTGGGGTTGCGGTTAGATGGGTTGTAGCTGGTTCTCTGCCCAACGGTGTAAGTGTGAAATCTGGAATAGTCTTGATTATGTGTGGTGGGGCTAGTTTGTGGGCCAGTACAACCATGTTTCTATCTACATCGATGGGTAGCACTGTCTTTTGTGAAGAACGGGTTTTTGCTCCCTTAGATACTGCCATCACCCCCTCCAATTCAAATGGCTGATAAACAAGAAAAGAAATTGAACTTACAGACATTGTATGATAGACAGCTATGGTAATTCACATATATGTTGTCTAACCAAACAGGACTGCATGACACAATTTCACATATATGATGCCTAACTAAACAGGATAGCATGGCACAATTTCAGATATATGATGGATAACTTAACAGGATATAATGGCATAATTCAATATATGATGAGTACCTAAACAGGATGACATGACAAAACTATATGATGTCTTTCTAAAATAGGTTGGGATGAAATAATTCACATACATGTTGAATAGTATACATGATGGCATGATATAATTGACATAATTGATTCATATACTAAGCAGCTGGCACTTGCATGTATGATCTCTAAACTAAGCAGATGGAATTCAATATTGTGCATATGATGTCTAAACTAAGCAATGCAAGACACCATATGCATCATATGAGAAATATAAACATTGCAACTTAGAGCATACACCTCAGGTGGGATATAGGACTGGTCATCTGTATCTGAATCCTCCTTTGAGGAGCTCCCTGTAACCATCGAGATATATGCTTCAACAGGTACCATTGCCTGCACTGAAGACCTTGTTTTCACTCCAGATTTTCCATAACCGGCTCAAATGGCTGATACACATGAAGAGTAGTTCAATATACACAGATTGTCGACAAATGGAATACGTAATGAAAAAAATATGGCATGAGATAATTCACATATATGATGCCTGGCTACATCGCGGTACATAATTCACATATATGATAACTGGTTGAAAAACATGGCATTGCATAATTCACATATCTGATATAGAAAGCAAACAGGAGGCATTCACACAAAGCATGTCTAATCTAAGCAGATGGCATGGCAATGCAAGACACCATATGCATGATATGAGCAATATAACCCAGCCAAGTTAGAGCATACACCTTGGGGGGGATACGACTGGTCATCTATCTCTGAATCCTCCTCTGAGGAGCTATCTATAACCAGCAAGAAATCTGCATCGACAGGTAGCACTAACTGCTCAGAAGACCTTGTTTGCACTCCAAATTTTCCCATGAACGACTCAAATGGCTGATGCATAGGAAGAGTATGAATGTATAAACATTGTTGACAAATGGAATACATTATGGAAAAAAATATGGCATGATACAATTCACATATACGATGACTGGCTAAACAGGATGGCATTGCATGATTCACATATATGATGCCTGGATAAAGAAGATGGCATTGCATAATTCCCATATACTCCCTCCGTTCGTAAATATTTGTCTTTTTAGAGATTTCAAATGGACTACCACATACGGATGTATATAGACATATTTTAGAGTGTAGATTTACTCATTTTGTTCCGTATGTAGTCACTTGTTGAAATCTCTAAAAATACAAATATTTAGGAATGGTGGGAGTATGATATAGAAACCAAACAGGTGGCATTCACACAAAGCAAGTCTAAACTAAGCTGATGACATATAAGATGTATAATGTAAGCAATGCGAGGCGCCATATGCATGATATGACCAACATCAGCATGCCAGGTTAGAGCAAACACCTCAAGTGGTAAACAGGCGTGGTCGGCTCCTTCTGAATCCCCATCTGAATAGTTATCTTCCTCTGGAATACAATCTGGAAATGCAGGAGGGGGGGGGGGCACTTCGCCCACCATGGAGCGGCGTCTGCATGACATTATATTCCCATGCAGGCTCGATATGAGACCCATGGGCATTTCAAAACTCAAGTTTGAACGATAAAGTAGCAGGTAATAATAACCGATGTATTAACGTAAGCAAACACGAAAGACTGCGACCTCTCTTCCAGAACTGTGTAGTCCTCGGGTTCATCTGCTCAGTCGATGATGGTAATGCAGTTGGCGTGGCTACCGGCAACGGGGAAGATGATCTGAGGCGGCGAAAGAAAGTCTGCAGGGGGGATCTCTGCTACAGTGAATGCTTCTGTCGATGGTGCACCTCAGGTGGGGTGGATGACGGCACGGCAGGAGCAGGACATAACACACAGAGTTTTCTTTAATGCCTATCTGGAAATGAAGTAAATTTGTAAGGGCTCCTTAGAATTGAGGATTCTATAAATGCAGGGACAAGAAAAACAGAGGAATATGATAGGAATGCACATGTAGAACAGAGCATTTGGAAACATAGGATTTCAGTCAACCTGGGTGTTTGGTTCACATGAATTGGAAGAACACATGAATGGAGAAACGTGGTCAAATTAAAGTCAAACCACGTGAAAATGAAAAAAATAAGAATCTTATTATGCCAGCAATGCAATTATTTCTGTTCTTCATGCATATTAATTTGAAAAGGACGTCCAAGTGAATAAAATTCCTACGTTTTTTCTTCAAAAGAGACACCAAAGGAAAAAAATCCTCCAGTTTTGCTTTGTTCCACTCCTTCTAACCAAATGCACAAATACTAGTTCAATAGCAAAGGATCCCTGAGGGATCGACATGAATGCAGAGTAACAAAGTGATGCGACGAGTGTACAACCTCTTTGGCATAGCCTTGTGGACCTCAGCATCATTGGGTTGGACGTGGAGGATGGTGATGCTAGTGTGACTGTCGGAGGCGGGGAAGAAGATCCGAGGCTTCCGAAAACGGCGCCGAGGGTACTGCTCCGCTGTGATGGACGGTTCCATTGTTGGAGCAGCTCCGGTGAGGTGTACGGCGGCGAGGCTAAAGCAGGACAAGACAGACAACGTTAATCTGAAGTGGGACCCTAATATCATCTGCAATAGATGATGTAAAATACATCACCAAAAAGTTCTAGATGTAAAACGCATCAGCCGCACCACGGCCGCTCCGACAGATGCTGTAAGTACTGCTCACTCTGAACTTAACTGAAGAAAATGAACTTTACAGTCGAAGCTGAATTTTACTGTCGAAACTGATTGAACTAGTAGTAGAGCATTGCAATAGATGTTTAGGGCGTTTGAGCACTAGTAGCAAAGAAGCAGTGATCTAAATCAGCAGACGCTCGAGCAGGGAACGCACTAGCAGAGAGCAAGTTATGCAGTAGCACCGCGAGTGAGTGCTAAAGCAGCAACTCCTGTAGCTGCCGGAGGTCATGCAACAACAGGAGCAGCGCAAGCGAGAGCAAGAGCAGAGCAGCAGCATGAATGAAAGCAAGAGCAGTGCAGCAGCATGACCGATAGCAAGAACAGAACCACAACGCGAGCGAGATCCGGAGCAGGTGCAACTAGTGACGTTGTGGAAGTCACTGCCGAGGAAGCAACGACATGGAGGAGAGACGCCATGGATGATGTGGCCGGCGACGGCACTGTCGATGGTGACCCGCCATGTCTGCTCGGTATCGATCACCAGCAGCCCCGTGAGATCGAATAAAAGATAAAATGCAGCGGTGAGTGCAGAACCTCCTTGGTGGCTCCGAGTTGGCCTCGGCTTCATCGAACGAATTGATAAGGGTGCTGCGGTTCCAGTGGGGCAGGTCAAGACGGTGCTGTGGGGATTGAGGTGGTGCGATAGACGAGGTGGAGGACAGGGCGGCTGATCCGGTGGGACGACGAGATCGACGACGGATCCTCATCCTGTGCGGTGGATGAGGGACGGCGAGCTATTGCGGTGGACGACGTAGTTGGGGAAGAGTCTCCGGCTGGGCGACGGTCGGGAGGCCGACGGAGGAGCGTGGGGTTTCGCGGGTATTGGCGGCCTCGGTGTACGAATGGGGGGGGGCAAAGGGGGAGGGGGGAGCCAAGCTTAGGGATGCGCTTGTCCGAAATGTAGGGTAAGTTACCAGTGTATCCCCACCAGTTTTGACACTGCGATGTGGAGCTTCATTTCCGGCTGAGGGGTAGAAGGGGGATTTCATGTGTCTGGGCTGCGGGACCGATTTCGGATGAGGAGGGAGTTTTCACGCGCGTCGAAATTTTGGGATAACAAGGCGTGACGCGGGTTGAAGATGTGAGAGTTTCAAAGAAGGTGAGACAAAAGATACTCGAGCTTGAAAATTTCGGGATAACAAGGTGCGGATTCCTTGTTCGGTAGAACAAACTTAACGTGTAAAAAAACAATTCATACAAGACACAAGAGAGTCATGTCCCCATTTACTATATTGCTGTAGATGCTATTGAAAAAACTACAAGAAAAATGTAAAAAGAATCGGGAGAACAAGATTACCCTGCACAGTACCAAATCGATTCGCTTCCCTCAACAACAACAGAAAACAAATCAATTCCCACCAAAGGAAAGAGTAATGTCCCTTTTTATATGATTACAAATGCCAGGATCTCGAATTTCAATTTTTGAATCCATGTTATGTTGAATTCTAATATATCGTTAGGTGACCTTGCGGTTTATAATTGATGTAGTCGTACATTTTGATCTTCCATCATATATGAACATTTTACTCCACCATGTGAACATATATATTGTCGTCTACCATATGGACTAAATTTGAATCAATTTTCCTTATTTGAATACGATTGTTGTCAAGTTATACAATAATTTAAATATTATCTTGATAACAAAAAACATGCATATAGCAGTAAACATATTTCACTATAAACTACATGTACCATATGCTCTCCAATTCAAATATTTGTATCCATTTTATGTTGAATTCAAATGATAGTACATTATTGGTCTAGGTAGCGAGATGTTCGGGGCAATCTCAACCCTGTTTTCATATGTATAATTTTTGGCTGAATTGGGACAAGTTTTGGTATAAGCTTCTTGCAAAACCGGAGATTCTCTCAACAAGCCTCGTGGTTCCGAGAGGGAACGTGTCACCTTTGTGTGTGAAACGATATATGCTGCCTCCCCCCTGATTTTCTTTACAAAGGCAACACAGAACTATATGAGCGCCCTGTTAAATTTTGGAATTATTTCGGGTTCGTTTGGCCTTTTTAGACATTAATTGAGTTTCTGGACTTTTAATGTGCATAATCTAAATATGAACTGCATGCACATGCTCTGGTGCACCAAAGTTGGTTGAAAAATCACATATGTGTCCTTGGTTGAATTTCTAGGTCCCATGGAAGAAATGAGATTGAAATTCAAACATCTGGGCGTCGTGACTCGGCAGAGAACATCGAGAAACTTAGATTTTAAATTCATGTAGATCCAAAACTCGCGTGGAAATCATGAAACTTGGCATGGTGTCATGTCATGGCACTAACATGTGGTGGTAAAAAATTGGGCCGATTTGGAAACTCGTGGTTCTAAGATGGAACGTGCCACCTTTGAGTGTGAAATGATATACGCTGCCCCCCTATAGAGTTTCTTAACAAAGGCAACATAGAAATACATGAGTGCCCTATTAAATTTTGGAATTATTCCGGGTTCGTTTGTCGTTTTTATACATTAATTGAGTTTCTGGTCATTTATTGTGCATAAGTCAAATTTGAACTACAAGCACATGCTCTCGTGCACCAAAGTTGGTTGAAAAATCACACTTGTGTCCTCGGGTGAATTTCTAGGTCCCATACAAGAAATGGGAATAAAATTCAAACATTTGAGCATCGTGGCTCAGCCGAGAACATTGAGAAACTTGGTTTTAAAATTCTTGTAAATCCAAAACACGTCTGAAAATCATGAAACTTGGCATGGGTGTCATGTCATGGTACTACTATGCTGTGGTAAAAAAATTGGCCGAATAGGAACAGATTTTGGTATAAGCTTCTTGCAAACCGAAGCTTCTCTCAAGAAGGCTCGTAGTTCTAAGAGGGAACGTGCCACCTTTGAGTGCGAAACGATATACGCTGTCCCCCTTGAGTTTATTTACAAAGGCAACATAGAACTACATGAGTGCCCTGTTAAATTTTGAAATTATTTCGGCTTCGTTTGGCCTTTTTTACACATTAATTGAGTTTTTGGTAATTTAATGTGCATAATTCAAATTTGAACTACAAGCACATGCTACCGTGCACCAAAGTTGGTTGAAAAATCACATCTGTGTCCTCAGGTGAATTTCTAGGTCCCATGCAAAAAATGAGAATAAAGTACAAACATCTCGACATCGTGGCTCGGTCGAGAACATTGAGAAACTTGGTTTTAAAATCATGAAACTTGGCATGGTGTCATATCATGGTAGTACCATGCCGTGGTAAAAAAATTGGCCGAATAGGAACAAATTTTGGTATAAGCTTCTTGCAAATCGGAGCCTCTCTCAAGAAGGCTCGTGGTTCTGAGAGGGAACGTGTCACCTTTGTGTGCATAATTCAAATTTGAAATACAAGCACATGTTCCAGTGCACCAAAGTTGGTTGAAAAATCACATGTGTGTCCTCGGGTAAATTTCTAGGTTCCATGCAAGAAATGGGAATGAAATTCAAAATTCTGGGCGCCGTGGCTGGGCTGGAAACATTGAGAAACTTAGTTTTTTTAATTCCTGTAAATCCAAAACACGCATGAAAATAATGAAACTTAGCTTGGTGCCATGACATGGCACCAACATGCTGTGGTAATTTTGCAGTCCAATTTGCGAAGGCGCACACATTAACAATCAACAATGTCATTTTGGAACAAGTGTTGTCACGTTACAATCGGAAACACAAGTATTATTGAAACCGTGGGCATTCTATTTACTACCATTTACGTGCCACCACGCGTCCCCATTTTTTATTAGCTAGGAGGCGCCATGCAGGGTAGCTATTTGAGTACGAGAGGCGTGCGATCAGACCCCTACGCATGCTTATCGGGAGGAGAGCCCTTTGACCTCCATCTGCCGTCCACCTCTATCCCAAGGTCTCCATTAATGGCGCCTGAGCCTCTGTTTAATGGCGTGGCTATGTCTCACTTGACTGAGATTTAAGAGAGAAAAAAGAAAATCTGAAAGCACGGATCTCGATGTAAGATCCGACGGACCTATATAGCTTCTACTGCGACTTATAGCAAGACTGATGATTATATAAGGACGATTAATTGTATTACATAATTAGAAAGATAATTAAAAAAGCCACATGCGGCTACGCCCGAAATACAGAAGGGCAAAAGAAGAAGGAAGACAAGGATCTGGCTCGCTGATCTCTACTTTCTTGATGCGTTGCTACAGCCCGCGGGAACTAGTCTCCGCGGGGAGCAGCGATGAGCTCTTTCGTGTCCTCAAGACGCTGCTTGAGAACATCCACGGATTCCTCCACCTGCCTTTGGCACTCGATGCGGAGCATGTCATTCTCGTCCATAAGTTTCTTGACAATGACGCCGGTCCTCTTCAACAAGGCACTGGTCTCCTCCTGCTGGTCTGCACTTCGGACGTTCTTCGCCCTCAGCAGGTTGCGCTCGGCCCGGAGCCTCTCATTGCCCTCCCTTAGTTGCCGGATGACACCGGTAGCCTGTTCAAACGAGGATTTCATGTCGTCCTGCAACCTCGCCCAACCGAAGATCTGATCCATCTGGCTATGGACGATCGCATGCATGCTCCTGTAAGAGTCGTCGCCTGCCCGTGAGAAATTTTCCCAGGCCGCCGCGGTGCGGTGGGACATCTCTGCTGAATTCACGGTGTGACGGGACATCTCTGCTGCTTCCGCGGCGCGGACGGACTAGTCTGCTGCATCAACGGTGCGGCGGGACCTCTGCGCTGCTTCAGCGGCACGGCAGGACCTCTGTGCTGCTACTTCCGCGCGACAGGACATGTCGGCTGCTTTCGCAGTGACGTGGGACATCTCTCGTGCTTCTGCTTCCATGCTCGCCTCTCCCTGGTGGCAATCTCTCGACCCAGAACTCACACTGGCCATGGCAGACGCAAGGGAAGGATGCTGAATGACTTGTTTGTTTTTGTGAATGAGGAGTTGAGGAGGAATGTGAAGTCATCTTGGCATACTAGTATTTACAACCGAGTACTAATACGCTCCTAAGTGGGAAACCATTTAGGTTGTGATCGGTGTGAATAGGTTTGCAATTCAATATAGCGTGGTACTAGTACGCTCCTAAGTGGGAAACCATTTAGGTTGTGATCGGTGTGAACATGTTTGCAATTCAATATAGCATGGAGTAATTTGGAATGTGACGAGACGCAAGCTCAAAATTTATTGACGGTTCTAGTTTCGAAGTGTGGCACTATTCTCCGATGGCGTTACATGGGGACGTGTTCTCAGCCGTGGTGTAGCATATGCCATGGTAGTTCTTTTTCTACTGCTGTGTACGTGCAATAACTGGCACCGTCATATACATCTCTTACGGTTAATGGGGCGTTCGACAGGAATAGCCATGTGGCGAGCTATAGGCTAGTCTTTTTTTCAGACGCATTAAACCTATCTCTCGGGACTTCTCGCACGCACCATCGTGCCACCCACAAAAATTTGAACTCTGAGTTTAGTACATTATACAGGGAGAGAAGAGGTGCGCGCATGCACTCGTCCTCTCACACACGCGTCTGTTTTTTCTTGAAAAGGAGGATGATGACCCCCGGCCTCTGCATCTGGGAGTCACACACGCATCTGTAGCTACGAATTGTAGCATTCTCAACCATCCGATTGGCTCTATCATGGATGTACCTACATACTAAAACATGTCTAGATACATCTATATTTTGACAAATGGAAGGCATGTATTGTGGAACGGAGGGAGTGGTTGTCATCAAAATGGATAAAAAGGGACGTATCTAGAACTAAAATACGTCTACATACATTTCCTTTTATCCATTTTGATGACAAGTAGTACTTCTTAGCCAAAGGACCTTTATATCCAACAGACACAAAATATCCGTTCGACTGTTGGAAATTACTGATCTGATGTCGAAGTAATTGCTGCATCGCCACCAAAACCCACCATTTCTTAAGTTAAAGTAGAATGAGGTAATCCCTATATTAGCATATTACTAAGATAAACAGAAGGCACTGTAGAAAGATTTAGGACATGAGCTTGTCAATCTGAATGTGGAGGGACACCAGCTTAGCCCCGGCCAGCAGCTTGGACGGAACTGTGAAGAAGGTCAGTGTCGGTGTCAAAACCGACGGAGAGTCCCAAGCTTGCCTTCCACGCCAAGGAGAGTCCCATCCGGACACGGGACGAAGTCTTCAATCTTGTATCTTCATAGTCCAACAGTCCGGCCAAAGTATATAGTCCGACTGTCCGAGGGCCCCCTAATCCAGGACTCCCTCGGTAGCCCCTGAACCAGGCTTCAATGACGATGAGTCTGGCGTGCATATTGTCTTCGGCATTGCAAGGCGGGTTCCTTCTCAGAATACTCCATAGAAAATTTCAAACACAAGGATCGTGTTCAGCTCTGCAAAACAAATTCCACATACCACCGTAGAGAGTACAATATTCCACAAATCTAATCTGCTGACATTCTTTCATAGTATGACGCCGCGGCCCGGTCATTATTCGAACCGTTTTTCAACCCGCTACCACACATACCGTGAGGCGGTTTTATTGGCACTTCTTGTCGAAGCAGAGATCGTGTCCCCTTATCTCGGGATTCTCATCAATACGGGCGTGGGTAACCCAACCATGCCATCAACGCGGCGCTTGGGGAATAAGTGGGTTTACTGGGCAAGTGGGGAGGTGCACAGTTTCTACCACCTCTATAAAGAGATAAGGATCCCTCCTCTTCACCCACGCTTTCTTCTTCCCCTACTCATCCATTCTCGCACGTTCGAGCTCCAGCGCCCAAGTTCTCACTTTATCCATAAAGCCATTCCAAACATGTCCTGAGAGGGAGGCAAGTGGATGGCCTCCTCCGTTACAGACTAGGACATTACGAAGCTCCGGGAGGCCGGATATCTGGCCGCAAACATCATGCACCGGCTCCCGGACGCAGGGCAGATCATTCCTACTATGGAACCCCACGAAAGGGTGGTATTCCTTGCTCACTTCGTCCGTGGACTGGGATTCCCCCTCCACCCATTTGTCCGCGAGATTATGTTTTACTACGGGCTGGACTTCCATGATCTGGCCCCCAACTTCATCCTCAACATCTTGGCGTTTATTGTCGTGTGCGAGGCCTTCCTCCGCATTACGCCCCACTTTGGCCTATGGCTGAAGACCTTCAATGTGAAGCCAAAGGTGGTGGTCGGCCAGCAAGCGGAGTGCGGAGGCGCCATGGTGGGAAAGATGCCCAATGTCACCTGGCCCGAAGGATCCTACGTGGAGACCATGAAGGGGTGGCAGTCGGGGTGGTTCTACATCACCGAGCCGCGTGACACCAACTGGGCGGCGGCCCCCGAATTTCGACCCGGCATCCCCATGCGGCTTACTTCTTGGAAGGAGAAGGGCCTAGCCTGGGGCTCACCAGTGGAGCTGAACGGACTTCAGCCCTGCATCAAGAATATGATAATCAAGAAAATCAAGCTTGTCAATGTGGTCCAAGTCATGCTCCTATGCCGGATCCTCCCATGCCAAAGACGGGCCTTTAACATGTGGGAGCTCGACCCGGCCGAACACCAGATGCTACGAGAGCTCTTCGACACGATGCACGAAGACGTCTGGAAGCTGCTGTTCAAGGCCACGGAGGTACCTCCTCCCATAACCGAGGACTGCGGACTCAATGCAAAGCGCCCCGTGAATCCGGTAAGTTCTTTATATTTTGCCAGACGTTCCTTTTCCCAACATATTTGTGGGAGGAACCCGAGCCTCCTTGCCAATTTAACAGGACTGGGTAGCGATAGTGGAGCGGATTAACTATTGAGCTCCACTACCCGAGGATCCAGCAACGCCCCTCTTAACGAAGATGCTGTTTTCGGCGCCTTATGAGGTGCCGGAGAACAAGGCCAAGAAGAAGGCCACGGGGACCAGGAAGGGTCTCCGGTGCAAGGTTGTATCAGACTCATCGTCCGAGGATACCAAAGCGCACTCCTCCAACGAGGACGAGGAGGAGGAAGAGGAATTTCCTCCCCAACCAAGGGGGAGAAGAAAAGGAAGGCCGCCGGATCTTGGGAGGCCGTAGGGTCCAAGAAGGAAAGACCCTCCCTCCGGACCACTCCACCACATCCGCCTATAGCGACAAGGAGTGGTTGCCCAAGGACAAGCCCCTGGCGAAGTCGTAAGTATCCGGACACCATAATACTTCTGGCTTCTCGTATGTTTTTCTTTATTGCTTCTTATTATGCCAATCATACTTGTGTAGTCCAGCCAAAGCCCATATCAACGTATCCTCCTCGGATGTGTCTTTGGGCCAGTCAGCGATGAACAGTGATTCAATATCGACGGCCACCTCCCCCCGGCTCGTGGACGACACCGAGGTGTTGTCCCAGAGGATACCAAGCCAGGGGGAGACAGTTCTGGAGACACCCCAAGGCGAAATCCCCGGCGCTGGGCACATGGGAGGAAAGACCCCCATGGATGTTGAGAACGGGGGCCGCAACAAGTCTAGCCCCCAGCCGGATACTACGCCGGAACCCACAGTGGTTCCAGATTTGGGCAGGAAGCCTCTCTCTAAGGGGGGCGAGCCGCCCGTGCCGATGACCTCTGTCCAACCAGGGTCATCGGACAACTTGCTGGAAGCGCTTCGCGGCGCTTCCATTGATGAAGAGCACCACACCATCATGAGTGCGGTGATTGAGAAGGTTCGGTCTGCCAAAAGCGGATTGACCGAAGCCTGCGCCAGCCTCTTAACAAGCTTTGAGGTAAGTAATCAAATTATTAGAAAATATCATAGCATAGATAGTAGCCCCTGATGCTCTATTTGGTGTTTAGAAAGAAAGGCCGAACAGAGGATCAAAAATTTTCCACAGGAGTCTAATAAGAACATGTCTATGTGAATAAGCACGCATCGCTGCTGACCGCTGCCACTTGCACTGCGGAGGTCTCCAGACTTAAGCAGGACCTGGAGCGGACCGAGGGAGAGCTCGGCCTCGTGAAGAGGCAGCTAGAGGAGAACAAAGGTACATAATACCATGTCTGTATATAAAGAAAAATGTTCTGAGCTCATGAAAACGTTATGAATTTTTATAGGGGCCACGACCAAAGTGGCGGCCCTTAAGAAGGCGTTGATCGAGGCCGAAGACAAAGCGGCCAAGGAGCGCACCGAGCGCGAGAGGCAAGAGGCCCGGGTCAACAAGGTCCAGCAAGAGCTCTGGGATTTCGTCAAGAATATGAGTCCCTGGAGCGTGAGTCTAAGACGCAAGAGTCTGAGCTTGCGAAGGCCCTCCAGAGCGCACAAGATGCCAAGGAGGAAGCCCAAAAGGCCCTCCAGGTGGTTCAAGCGGCCAAAAAGATTGCAGCGGGTAAGGCTTTCAATATGACAAGCAAGCATGTGAAGGAGGCTTTCCTATTACTTACCCAAATTTGGAGCTCTCCAGGAGCATTCGCAGATCTGCTGCGTAGCATATCTGATGCCGCAGAGTTCTACCGGGCTGAAGAAGGGAGCTCGACGGAGAAGTTGTTCTGGTCCCAGTATATTGGGGCCGAACAGCCGATGCCCTTGAGTGACCAGCTAAAGCAACTGGTCGAACTACACAAGGCGGCCGAACTGGCCATGAAGGACCTCATAGTCCGGATGTGGTCTGCCGAGCCCCTGCCTACCAGCTACTTTGGCTTGGTGAAGCGGCTTGTGAATGCCTGCCCGAGACTTGAAGTCATAAAGCGGTCAGTCTGTGTTGAAGGTGCGCGTCAGGCCTTCGCCCGCGCGAAAGTGCACTGGGCTAAGATGGACGCTGAGAAGCTGGTGACGGAGGGGCCGCCGAAGGGCAAGGAGCACCGCAACCCCGAGAAGTATTACGATGGTGTCCTGAAGGGCGCCCGCCTTGTGGTGGAGGAATGCGCTAAGGATGTAATTTTTGAATGAATGTACTCATTTGATCTTGTAATATGAAAACAAGTTCGTATGCGCCATATAACGCTTGTTGATTTAAAATATACCTTATGTGCGGCCGTTTATAAAACCTGAGAGTTGTCCAGTCGTCGGCTTCCGCCCCCATGCAACTAGTACCGGGGTGTTCGGGGAAAATCTAAACACTCTTTATCCAAACTTCTGGTCCAATAAGGAGGTGTTTAGCGCAACGAACAAGGCAATCAGACTATATAGCTTTATCACTGTCACTTAGCCATAGAAGTCTATAATTTTAAATTTTGGCGTAGCCCCTGGTATTTGAAGACCGAACTTGGGGCGCTATACACGCCTAAATCGGACAAAGCCGATTCCTCGCCCGAAGCGGAAAAAATCTTGAAGGATTTGAGACCTCTCGAACAGCGACCAGCTCTCGCCTCATCATGACAGTCAGTTTTCGGCTTTCTCTACTGAGGTGTTCGTCCGAAAGAACTGAGACACAATCGCAGTAGTTCTCCCAGCGCTACCTTAGGCGATATAGCAGAACGTAAGGTACAAAAACATGGGAGCTGGGCAAACCCAACTATTGACCCAAGAAATGATTCGGAGCTGATGCATATAGTGCTATAAGTTCGGGATGTCACACTGTCGAAAGTGTTCGGACTTTTTCTTGCCGGGTTTGTGGGGTACATTAAAGCCCCTGGCAAACTGAATGTACCAGAATGTACGGGTGCGATTTTTAATAAATAAGCAGTCAAGGAAAAAGATAAAGGAAAGTAATAATAAGCTGACGTTGTACATTATTTTCCATTTAAATAATATGCCAAAGCATATATATACAAGTAGCGCAATAAGCAAAATAGGACTATTTGACATGTCCTAGCCAAGGGTAAGCTGTGTGTGGGTATGTAAAGCAGGTATAATGATCGTTATCAGAGACCACCTGGGTATTCCCTTGTACGTCAAAGCTTCTTGCCTCCTTGGTTTTTCCTTCCCGTGTGAGTCCGATAATCAGGCTATCTGAAAGGGCTTCCTGAAAGTAGGGTCCTAAAAGAAAGAAAATTATGAAGGTATATGGGTCCTGGGGCAGTTGAGCCGCATTGTGGACCGCGTCATAGTCGTGCCTCCGCCTATGCCCATGGTATTTTGAATGCGTAATTATGTACGTGCAGTGCAAATTTCACCGCTTGACTAGGACTGGGACGGAGGCCAAATTTCTAGGCGAGCTCTGGACGTGTCGGACGATCCTGCTGCAAGGTACTCCAGACTCGCTTGATGGTGTCCGTAGACTTTATTGCCGAATTAGAGGTCTGCCTAAGAAGGCTGCTCTGTGCTTCTGCTGCGAGGGCCGCAGTGTGCTCCTCCGTACGGAGCGAGCGCTCTGTGTTTTCATTAACTGTTATAGCCCCGCGAGGTCTTGGCATTTTGAGCTTGAGGTATGCATAATGCGGTACCGCATTGAATCTAGCGAATGCGGTTCGTCCTAGTAGTGCATGGTAACCACTAAGGAAGGGGACGATATCAAAGATTAACTCCTCGCTTCGGAAGTTGTCTGGAGATCCGAAGACTACTTCCAGTGTGATTGAGCCCGTACAACAGGCCTCTACACCTGGTTTTACACCTTTAAAGGTGGTTTTTGTAGGTTTGATCCTTGAGGGGTCGATACCCATTTTGCGCACTGTATCCTGATAGAGCAGGTTCAGGCTGCTGCCACCATCCATAGGGACTCATGTCAGGTGGAATCCCTTAATGATGGGGTCGAGGACAAATGCGGCTGAACCGCCATGACAGATACTGGTAGGATGGTCCCTGCGACCGAAAGTGATCAGACAAGATGACCATGGGTTGAACTTTGAGGTGACTGGCTCCATCGCATAGACGTCCCTTAGTGCACGCTCCCATTCCCACTTGGGAATGTGGGTGGCATATATCATGTTTAACGTTTTCATTTGGGGAGGAAATTTCTTCTGTCCTCCTGTGTTCGGTGGCCGGGGCTCCTCGTCGTCATTGCTATGCAGCCCCTTTTCCTTGTTTTCGGCGTACACCTTGCCGACCTATTTGAACACCGATCATTCTCTGTTGGTGTGGTTGGCTGGTTTATCGGGGGTGCCGTGAATTTGACACAAGCGATCGACTATGCGATCCAGACTGGACGGGCCCGGATTGTTTCTTTTGAATGGCTTTTTCCGCTGACCGGTCTTAGAGCCATTGAATCCGGCGTTGACTGCCGTGTCTTCGGTGTTGTCGCCATTGCTGCAACGCTTGTATCTGTTGCGTCAGGGCTTGCTGTTGTTTTCTCTGGCATCTGAAGTTCCAGGATTTCTTGATGTGCTGTTGCTGCGAGCCAGCCAGCTGTCTTCGCCCGCGCAAAAGCGGGTCATGAGTGTCTTGAGGGCTGCCATGGACTTCGGCTTCTCTTGGCCGAGGTGTCGAGCGAGCCACTCGTCACGGATATAGTGCTTAAAGGCCGCTAGGTCTTCGACATCCGGACAGTCGACAATTTGGTTCTTTTTGGTTAGGAACCGAGTCCAGAATTTCCTGGCTGACTCCCCGGGCTATTGGGTTATGTGACTTAAGTCATCAGCATCCGGCGGTCGCACATAAGTGCCCTAGAAGGTGTCAAGTAATATGTCTTCTAGGTTTTCCCAACTGCCAATGGAGTTTGCCGGTAGGCTGTTCAGCCAATGCCGAGCCGGTCCCTTGAGTTTTAGTGGGAGGTACTTGATGGCGTGTAGATCATCGCCGCGGGCCATGTGAATGTGGAGAAGGAAATCTTCAATCCATACCGCGGGGTCTGTTGTACCATCGTATGATTCAATATTCACGGGTTTAAACCCTTCTGGGAATTCATGATCCATTACTTCGCCAGTGAAGCATAGGGGGTGTGCGGCGCCTCTGTGCCGGGCTATATCACGATGCAGCTCAAATGAGTCCGGTCTGTTGTATTCGGCCTGGCCGGATTTGTATTTAGTATATCCGGCGTGACAGTTATCGTCTCGCGTAGGGGCGCGCCCCCGGGATCCGTAGATTGATCTGGACTGTCATGCTTTGTTTTCCAATATGTCTCGCAGGTCCTGCGTATAGTCCCGGGCCTTGGTGTTTTTGTTTGATTGGCGACGGAGTGCGGACTGATATGCCGCTTTGTCTCGACCACGAGGTGGCCGGTCAGCCTCGTCCTGCGCTGGTAGTGTAGGCTCTAGCGCCTCCTCCTCGAATTGAGGTAGCAATCTGCACTTCGGGTAACTTTTGGTTGGGCGCTCGAGTCCGTATTCCTCGGCTGCTAGGACCTCAATCCATCTATCTATTAGCAGATCTTGATTAGCTTGAAGCTGCCGCTGTTTTTTCTTCAGGCTTTTTGCAGTGGCTATAAGCCTGCGCTTGAAGCGCTCCTGCTCGACGAGATGCTCAGGCATGATAAATTCTTCATCGCTGAGACTCACCTCGTCGTCGGAGAGAGTGATATAATTTTCATCCTCCAAGTCTCCATCTGTTTCCTGTTCATGAGGGATAACTTGCCCATACTCCCATTTGGCCTGCTCGAAGTCTGGCTGGGCGGGATTGTTTTCGTCTTCGGCATCATCTGGAGTGCTATTGTCTCTTGTGCCGGTATCGCTATTTTTGCTATGGCGGGGCTTAGAGCGGCGCCTATGATGCCTGTGCTTAGATTGCTTCTCAAGGGGATTATCCTCCGTAGCCTCATCGCCATCACTTTCTTTGGGGGTGTCCACCATGTATATATATCATATGATGAGGTGGCTGTCCAGCGCCCTGTGGGCGGTGGTTCTTGTTCTTCTTCTGCATCGCCATCCATACCGTCGATGTCTTCGGAGTCGAAGTCAAGCACATCGGTTAAGTCATCGATAATGACTATTAAGTGGGTGGTGGGTGGGGAACGAGTTTCTTCGTCGTCGGCTTCACACTCAAGCCGGACATAGTTCGGCCAAGAGTCTCCTGATAGAGAGAGAGACCTCAATGAATTTAGCACGTCGCCCAAGGGTGAGTGCTGAAAGATATTTGCGGAGGTGAACTCCATGATCGGTGCCCAATTAGAATCGATAAGCATGAACGCACGTGGTTCGGAACCTATGGCCGGAGACGAGTCCGAGGGTCCAATGACACAGATCTCTTTGGAGGTGAAGTCTGTGTTCGGCTCCAGCGCCGACGAATGTGTGGCCTCCATGGCGGGGTCGATCCACTCGTCCTCGAATGGCGTGATCTGCTCCAGATTAAGGGCCGGGGCAGCCGCAGGTGCGATCTCTCAAACAACGTCCGATGGCAGATCTATGTCATGTCCATCGTGACTGTTTGGTGCTCCTGCCATGGGTTTGAATCTGTCGAAGATCAATTCTCCGCGGATGTCAGCAGTGTAGTTCAAGTTTCCAAACCTGACCTGATGGCCAGGGGCATAGCTGTCGATCTGCTGCAGATGGCCACACGAGTTGGCCTGCAATACGAAGCCGCCAAATACGAAGATCTGTTCGGGGAGGAAAACCTCACCCTGGACCGCATCATTGAAGATGATGGAAGGAGACATCGAGCCTTATCGAGATGACACGGTGGAACTCTCAATGAAAGCACCAATGTCAGTGTGAAAACCGGTGGATCTCGGGTAGGGGGTCCCAAACTGTGCGTCTAAGGCTAATGGTAACAAGAGGTTGGGGACACAATGTTTAACCAGGTTTGGGCCCTCTCGATGGAGGTAATTCCCTAGTTCCTGCTTGATTCATCTTGATGATATGAGTATTACAAGAGTTGATCTACCACGAGATCGTAGAGGCTAAACCCTAGAAGCTAGCCTATGATTCTGATTGTTGTTGTCCTACGGACTAAACCCTCCGGTTCATATAGACATCGGAGGGGGCTAGGGTTACATAGAGTCAGTTACAGAGAAGGAAATCTACATATCCGAATTCCCAAGCTTGCCTTCCACGCCAAGGAGAGTCCCATCCGGACACGGGACGAAGTCTTCAATCTTGTATCTTCATAGTCCAACAGTCCGGCCAAAGTATATAGTTCGGCTGTCTGAGGACCCCCTAATCCAGGACTCCCTCAGTCAGCTCCTGCACAACGACATCGCCGGGATCGTTGCTGCTTGTCACCTCCATTTCCACCTTGACTGCGTCGGTCGTGCCTTTGGGCTCCCCCGACGGGCCGTTCGCCCACAACTTGGCCACGTAGTGCGGCAGTGGGGACGCCCCCGCTCTGATGCAGACGACCGACACGGTGATAGGCGCGCCGATGTCGAGCAGGCCGCCGGCCAAGAAAAACGCGCGACTGTCCTCATCAGCGAACAGCAAGAGTCGTGGCTCCGACAGTGGCACTTGCAGCTGGAGCACCTTGCCGTACTGGATCCTATGCACGGGCATGGGATGCGCAGTGCTGATGTGGTGGTAGAGCACCGGTGGCGGGCTTTTGTAGCCACAGACGGCCGCGGGGCATTTGCAGGGCGCGAGCAGACACACGCTCTGGTGATCGGCAAGCTTGTGGTACGTGACGTAGAGCCCACAACCTTCATGCGGGCACTCCACCCTCACCAACGAAACGATGGCGTCCACCGCCGTGTTCCACATGTCGAAGCCACCGCCGCGCTCGCACTTCTAGCACTGCCACTGGTTCTCGGGGCGCTCGACGCGGCAGTCCGCGCAGGCCAGGTGCCCTCCCTTGCACTGCAGAAATCAATCGAACAACACATCAATCAAGAAACCTGGACCTTGCTCAATCAGCCGAACGGACGAGGTGTATTCGAACCTCATACACTGGAGGCGTCAAGGGGCGGAGGCACAAGGGGCAGTGGAGCACGGTGAGGTCCATCGAGACCTTAGAGAGCTCCAACGTCGAGTCCTGTTCCGTCTGCATGATCTCGCCCTCCTCGTGCACAACCATCTCTCGCTTGGGCCGGGGCATTACAAAGCTTTACCGTCACATATTTTATACTACTTCAAGGTGCATTAAATCAACACATGCAAGTATCAAAAGGAGAGTCATAGCATGCATGCATGCATTGTAATTAATGCATCGGTAAACGCAAATTATTGAAATATATTGAGTGTAGTGCTTTGATGTGTCGCGTCAACTTGTACATCAACAAGAAGTTTGATTATCCTCTCCCTCGCGGACTTAACTGCACCTGCCTTTGGCTGTATGACAGGTTGACCACCCACCTGTCGGGCCCACTTGTAATACACGCAAAGGAGGGAGCCTCCCTCCCTCGCCCATGAGCGTGGTGGCTGGCAAGACTAGGAGAAGCTTTCGCTACACGCTCTCCCTCCCGCACGCAGTGGACATGCAGCAGTTCAATCGGTGTTAGATGGCCTGAAGCGTACTGTAGTACTCCTCCAGTGCAGTAGTACTCCATCATTGTTCGACTTCCCAAAGAGGTGAAGAGCCAAGCGCAGCCCAGACGCTTGTGTGGCAGTTTCATGTGTAGAGTAGTCTAGGATAGCGTGTACCGTGCCTGTAAGCTTAAAATCGTTGGGGTCGGCTCCATGCTATGTGGCCGTCTTGAAGTTTTTTTTAAATTGAAACAGTCTTCTGGCCCTACCTGTCCCTCTTGTAGTTTGCACGCTCATCTGGTCAAGACATGAATATATATTTTAATTTGTGGTGCATAAATGTTAGAGGTTGCAGCAAATATATTGTACACTGTGGGTCTTTCAGCCAAGTTTAGAGGCAAGCATGTGGGACCAGTGCTATGATGTGTCGCATCAACTTGTACAACGAGGAGAAGTTTGATTTTACTACTACACGCCTTCTCCCTCGCCCATGCGCGCAGTTGCTTGCAAACGAGGACATGCTTTTGCTTATAGTACTTCTACAACAAGCTATCCCTCCCGCTCGCGGTGGACAGACATGCAGCAGTGGATTCGACACTGTAGAAGTAGTAGTAGTAACATCATTGTTCGTCTTCTCAAAGAGGCGAAGAGCCAAGCGCAACCCGAACGTGGCAGTTGTGAACATTGGAGCACGCATATAGCTAGGCTCTTGCATGAGACAAAATTCCTATGTGAGCCCACTATTGTACTAGTACGTACAACTACTTGCTAGTATAGCCCTGTAAACCAGAAAGGAGTATTTGCCCTTCTAGAGATTTCAAGAAGTGACTAGACTACACCGAGATGGAGTACATATGGAGAAAAATGAGTGAATCTGCACCGTAAATAAATACGTAGTTCTATCGTTTTCCTCTCCGAGGTGCACAATATTGAGTAAACTGACTAGTCTCTTTTTGACACACATTTACGTTTTTTTGACACAGTACAGACACAAGCGCTCATATACACGCGCATACACTCACCCCTATGAACGCACACACGCACATCACTATCATCTTTAAATTTATGAAGTCACCATAGGCACCTCGTCGTCGACGGGAACGTCTCCTGACACGCGATAGACGCGAGTGGCAGTCACCTCCATAGGTGCTTGAATGCCAAGGAGGGAGAGGGTAGCAGTTCCCGAGACATTGAACGGTCAATGATGCATCCTCAATTACATGCAGAGGGAATTAATTGGAGAAGCAGAATAGAGCCAGCACGATGTGAATGCAACAGAGTTTGGACTCTCATATAAAGGTGGCCCACCACTCCAATCCATCTACTCCCAAGTCTCTGCCCAACACTGCTCACTCCAATCCAAGACCAAGTGACCAGAAGCCATAAGCACCTATGGAGGCGATGGACGCGAGCGGCAGTCGGCTGTGCCAAATCATCCAAGGTGCCGGCCTGCGGCTCCGCACCGTGCAATATTTCCACACGATGCTGGTGACCGCCGACATCGTAGCCCTCGCCAGCGCCGGCTTCGCCTCTCGCATGGACGACATGATGGTCAACTCCATCCGCAAGTTCACCGCCGTCAAGAAGCGCGCGGACAACCTTGCCGTACTGCTCCAGCCCGCGCGCCCAAGCTCCTCATTGCCTGCCACCCTCATCGGCCTCCATGGTGACGAACTATTTCAAGCCCTGGTGGCCCTGCAGGTGCTGGAGGTCGCGACGAAGAATGTGCACCTAGAGGCCGCGCTTGCCGCGCAGCGCCTCGCCATGCAAGAAACTATCAACATGCACATCCACGTCTACGAGGAAATCTTCTACATAGGCCACTACAAGGCAAGCGAGGACAGAAATACATTGGCCTTCTTCCAGCGGCTGGAATCTTTGAACACCATTGTTCAGAAGCACGTCGACCTGGCCATGAAAGCCGCTGCTACTTAGGCGCCATTCGGTGGGTCGGCGCCCTGAGTCGAGGAGGTAGACATCGTCGATGGATGCATCTCTTCTTCTTGCCTCCTGTAACTAGCACTGCATCGCCTCATGGCCTTAATGTTTTATTAGTATAGTACTCCCTCCATTCCCAAATATAAGTTTTTCTAAAGATTCCGGCTAGTGACTACTACATACAGAGCAAAATGAGTGAATCTACACTCTAAACTATGTCTACATACATCTGTATGATGTATTCCATTTGAAATAGTATCTAAAAAGGCTTATATTTAGGAACGGAGGGAGTATATGGCATTTTATTCTAGTCATAACATTTTCACTGTGAGGTGGGGCCGCAGTTGAGCAGACCCACCCCGCCCACCGGGCGTCGGCCCAGTTTAGAATTAGAAGAGAGAAACGAGGGAGGAGAGCTAGCTGTAGCATGGACGCTGTTGTCAGATGGGACTTGTGTTGATAGAATAGGAGTATTGAGCACTCGTGCCTCTTTTTTTTGAGGAAGAAATTAGACGTATGTCTAGTACCACTAGTTGGGTGCGTGCGACCTATAGCTGTCATCACTTTAGGTCTCCTTTTCGAACCGCAGCTACGCTTCATAGTACATATTTTTTCACGCATTTATCCTCCTATATGTACTCCTAGGCTATTTCCATGTGCTCCCATTCGCCGACATGTGGGACATAGAGCATCTGGGTCGTAGTGCATGCACGACTCGGAGCATATGCCGGGGTACTTTACATTTCAGACCTCACGAATTACATGCAAACCCCCCGCAGAAGAATAAATAAATGAATGAATTACTACACGAAACCGGATTGTTTTTGTAGAAACCAGAGCACGTTCATTAAATTTTGGACATAACACATTTATAAAAAATGACCGGACCTAAACTTGTCTAAGGGCCTCTTTGATTTTTCCCGCAAAAAGGGCCTCTTTGATTCGCAGGATACTGAAAACACAGGAATGGGGAAAGTATGATGGCGATGAACCGAGACGAGGAGAACTCTAACTCAATTAGAGGTTAGAGTTAGATTCTAACCCTGAACTAACTCTAAACCAAAGAGGTGTATGGATGGCAGGGTTAGATTGACAATAAATGCTCTTTCTCAATCATTTGACTACTTTGGACCCTATTTCCTGCCGGATTTGGTGTGGTCGAATCTTCTGTGGCCTCCTCCCGCTCACAATTGACATAAACGAACCATCTTTACAAATCAAGCATGCAAAACATGATAATTTTTACTTTGTCCATACAAATGAGAGATCCCATTTAAACATACAAGTCGTCAATCAAGCTTCACAAAAAAAAACACTCCATGAAACAAAACATGAGCTAACTCATCACAGAAGTCATTCACGACAGGGAGGGAGCCCGGAGCCCCTCACGCACCGAGGGAGGAGCTCGCCATCGTCGCTCTGGAGGAAGGATCTGTAGAGCCCAAGCCCCGGGCACCCCTTCGACGCTGGCCCTTGCGAGTTGAGGTCGACACCGGCATGGGTAGCAGGGCCCCTTGCCGCCGACTAGGAACTTAATCTTTGGGCCTCTAGAAATAATGCAATCCTAAAACTAAAATACCTAGAAAGGTGAACTGAATCTTTGGGCCTCTAGAAATAATGCAAGCCTGAAACTGAAATACCTAGAAAGGTGAACTGAGTCTTTGGGCCTCTAGAAATAATGCAAGCCTGACACTGAAATACCTAGAAAGGTGAACTGAATCTTTGGGCCTCTAGGAAGATTTATTACCTCCTCAAGCAGCATCAAATAATTCCATGCGTGCACCACAAATCTATACCAAGTTTGATCATGATATACTTTTCCAAATAAGAATTAGCACTAGAGAGAGCAAGATCATGATATGGTTGTGAGATAGAGAAGGAACGAACAAACTCACCCTTCTCGCGACCTTCCTGGTAGATGCGCCGTCGCCGCGCACGACAGATGGAGAAAAACGACCGGTGAAGGGGGAGCGGGGCGACCTTCGAAGGGCCGAGGGAGAGGGCGGCCGGAGTAGGGCGGTGGAGGCCGGAAGGAGAGGGCGGCCGGAGGAGAGAGAGGGCGAGCAGCGCTTTGGCGGGCGGCCCTATGGGGAAGAGAGAGGAGTCGTGCGAGAGGGGTGGGGGAGCGATCTGGTGTGGGCAGGGGAGATTTTTTAGTTCTCTTTTAGTGGGCCTGAGGATAACTAACCCAATTAGAACCTCTCCACCGGGCTAGTTTTTTAGCTGGGTTAGAGCAAACTAGCTCAAACTAACCCCTCGTGTTTTGATAATTTGAGGCTATTTCAACCCAAACTAGCTCTAACTCAGGGATCCAAACAAAGAGGAGTGGTACTGTACATGCTACATTGTGGACCGTAGCACATTGTTTTTTATGGCCATATCACCATATTGTTTTCTACTGCTGATTCACTGGGCTACCGTGGTTCGCACTGCTGGTTCACTAGGCTACAGTGGTTCGCATTCCTCCAACCTAAGTAGTAGTAGTAGTAGTATATACCGCATCATTCTTTGCTCCTTCTTACTACTCCGGCATGTGAGAGAGCCAGCATCCGGGTCGACGTGTCATGCACCAGATTAGAGCGCGGAACGGAAGGGGGGCATCACCCCGGTTGGAGCGCCAATAATTCATGTCTATAGTGAGTGGTCATATCACAAGTCTTTCCAGCAGTAACATGCCGTCAAATCGCACAGCCCGACCTTTCCAGCAGTATGTTTGAGAATCCGCCACTCGCTCACCATCCTCACCTCTCTGTCAAACCGCCTACCCGAAAACGGCCGCGCGTACTGCCCGGGAAAAGCCCCGGCCTCAACTTTTAACTACGCAAAAATAGTTCGAGCTTGTTCGTTCTATATAAATACTTACTGTATGTTTATTCACCCGTCGGGTTGTTCAATGAATGGAGGGGCGGGGAGCAAAAGTGAACAATACTAGTACTACTAGTAGTAAGTAGGAGTCGTACAGTAGTCACCTTAAATAGAGAGTTTCTTTTCTTTAATGATACGTACACAAATTGAAACGCTTGTTGTGGAGAGAAAAAGATAATCACTCCACTATATATGTACGCAGGGGCCTGAGCGCTTGCTTTACTAGGTTTGCTCTCTTCATTCTCTCATCCTCTCTAGATCTAAACGAGACAGCGGTAGCGACATTTTCTCTCTGCTCACCGCTGGTCACAGATCCAGCCGGATCCCTTCGGCCGGTGTGTGTAGAGGACTAAAAGGTGCATCGTTCACGCGGTCATCACTGCCGAGGGAGGAAACCCACAGCTGTCGGCGGGGCCCAATCCTCTGCCCGTGCCGTTCTCTCTGACACATCGCCGGCTTGGGAGGTCCTCTGACCCTTCTTCCTCCCTGCCATATTGTGCATAGATCGGACCTGCCGCCGCCGAC
Organism: Triticum dicoccoides; assembly: GCF_002162155.2. NCBI lineage: Eukaryota > Viridiplantae > Streptophyta > Magnoliopsida > Poales > Poaceae > Triticum > Triticum dicoccoides. The sequence goes on along the minus strand of NC_041383.1, from coordinate 659,249,160 downwards.
AACCCGATGAACCTCGGGTACAAGTTCTTCAAAAGGGCCTTGCTCTAGTGCCCCAGCTCCCAACGTGTCTGCATGTGCATCTTTTTCTACTTCCATCATTCCAAATCCACCTAAATTTCTAGTATTATTAGAGGTAAAGCTACTTCATGCATTCGGATATAGGACTTGATTCAAACAACGAAGAAAGGGGGAAAGTCGTAGCATGAATCTAGGACTTGATTCAAAGAGGAAATAACACGGGGGAAGTAGTAGAGACCGGGTACCCAACCGGTCTCTTGGTTGAAAAGGGAAATAATGGGAAAACTCAGTACAAACTGGATAAGGAACAGATGTATTATTGGTTGAAAAATGGACAGAAAGTGGCGGCTGGTGGACAAGTCAACAGAGCATGTCCAGGATTAGATTTGCTGCCCTCACATAGTAAAAGGTCTCCATGATTAGATTTGCTGCTCTCACATACTAAAAGGTCTCTAGGATTAGATTTGCTGCCCTCATATAGTAAAAGTTATCCAGGATTAGATTTGCTGCCCTCACATAGTAAAAGTTCTCCAGGATTAGATTTGCCGCCCTCATAGAGCATGAAGAAACTCGGCATCACCACTTTATGCCTCTTTGTATGTACATTGTGCTGATGCGTCCACTGTCGCATGTCCTCATACCAACCTTTTGCTGTTGTTAATGTAAGGGTGCATGTAAATGAAGCGATCACACTGTTACCTTAAGGACATGTCTAACTAGTGTTATTATTAATCTAATGCCTCCAGTGATATGATGTAATTAAACTGTGTTAACAAATGGTACTCCTGTTGTTTTCCCAAGTATGATAAGTAAGTTGCTTCTTTACGCTACTGAGTGACCTGGTGCCCCCATGGTCCCATGCCCTTAAACCAACTCTTTAGCTGCTGTTGATTTACTGTATCTGGTAAACAAGCAATGCCACAATTAAAGTAATCCCATATTTGATGAATGTCATAGTTGATCGTAATGCTTTTGATAACATGAAGCATTACTGACATTTTAAAATTCTACTGTCCTTGCGTGATTGCCATGAACATAATTAAGATTCTTCTTTTCATTTCTAGTATGTTTCGTATATTCTTATTGACCAGAAACTATTTACTTTCTATCTTTTGTGTAGATAGGGATATCCATTTCACCTAGTTGCTATTGTGACCTTTTGGTGAATTGCACAAAACACTTTTTTTGGAATGAGTGTCTTGTGCAGTTCAACTAAAATGTCACGTGGGCAACATCTCTCAATTTTGGTGGAACTGCACAAAATGGTGACTCGAGTTCCCAAAATCTCCGTCAAATTCTGTTGGTAATCTCGTGCAACATTTTATTAGCCTTTGCAAGATGATTCGTCACTGTCACCACAATGGCACTTTATTTTAGTGGAACTGCACAAAAGGATAAGCAAATTATAGTTGCACCTTACATGAGTAGGATAGCCAACCTTAATGTTGCTCAATTTTAGTGCAACTACTAAAGAAGAACCTGCCAGCTCACGAGAGCAAGTACTTCTTGCTAGCTGAATGATGCAATCTTTGCTTCATTTCAGGTGAACTGCAGAAAAGGCACATGAATTGAATCATGGAGCTGGAGGTTGACCTCATCCGAGTGGAGTTGCAGGTTCACCAGATCGAGTTATGGCGGCATAGGGCCCCTCACACTGGTCAATACTGTCCTTTATCAACATGATTGTGCTTTGTCATGCTGTGCCAACGTTTTTTTAATAAAGCTATTCTATCGCAATCTTTTCTCGTTTTGGAAATAAAGTTTGCTTCAACTAGTGCCACTATTATGGTAATTTCAAGGGATGCGTCAAAGATTGACGCATCAGGAACATAGATAGAATTGGTGGCCAAAAGAAAAGGCCAATGTTTGTACAACCATCTCTACGGCTGCTAGAGTCCTAAAACCCGTGCTCTTTCTTATCTGTGCAAACAGGAATACTCTACTACAGATGTTGTGATGGTCAAGAGCATTCGCCAAGTTCTTGGGTTGTATGACACGGCTAGCCAAGATGGATTGAATCCCGATATTCACTTTATCAAAAGGCTCTAATGGGTTGGTTCTGAATCTTGTAAGCTGGGAATCAATGAGATGTGTAGGCATCTTTGTTGTACTTACTATTTGAATCTTATTTGTTGGTTCTGAATCTTTGAAGCTGGGAATCAATGAGATGTGTAGGCATCTTTGTTGTACTTATTATTTGAATCTTATTTGTTGGTTCTGAATCTTGCAAGTTGGGAAACACTGCATGATGATGTAGAGGACAACAACCAAAACAAACTGTTCAAACTTGGTAGTATTGTCTGTGTGAAAGTGCGGCCAATGTGCTGATCATGTCTGTCCTGATAATAATAATTCTAATTGTTGTGCATGTTGATCCTGTGGCATTGATAGAAAGAGCCAATGAATTGCTTGTTTTAAGAATGTATTTTAATTAAAGCTAATTAAATTTAAGTAAACTGACCACTAACACTTGTTATTACAGTACAAATATAGGCTCGCTCGTGAACCGACGTGTGTGGCCAGAATAGCTTTCTTAATGGAGGCATTTGAATGCACCGAGGGTGCATATTTTGTAGGCGTGCAGTGGGTGAGGGAGGGATTGTAACTGTTGTCGCCTATACACACTCAGTTTACTGTTGAATCCAGTTCCCCAAGAGCTGAAAAACTAACTGCTGCTGCCGCCTACTCACTCGTTCACTTGAAAGACTCCAATGGCGATCCGAGGGGTGAGCCTGCTGGATATGGACTTCAGCAAGGAGTTCACCTTTGAGTTCTCCGTTCAGTCCCATGGCGACACCAAGTTGAATGTGATGTACACCAACTATCCGGACTCGGTGAAGCTCTGCCTCGTCGAGTTCAAGCAGTACCTACAGGACGAGAAAGCACAAGGTTGTAGGACTAGACCTTTGGCCCATCCATTCATCTCTTGATAGGGACCAGCGGATCGTAGTCACCTAGGTATGCGTGCGGGACGAGGTCCTGTAGGGCCATCAGAGGTTCTGGAGCAATCGCCCGTTTCATCGGCAGCGCCGACTTCACCTTCGCTACGGTGGAGAGAAGGAAGAACGCGACGATTCAGCCATCTGGTGCAGCAAGCTTGTCGACATCCAGGAGCAATACAAGATCATCGGCAACGGGCAGGAGAAGGACTCCATGGTTGACCTCGCCAAGACCATTGTCAAAACCGGCGGATTTCGGGTAGGGGGTCCCAAACTATGCGTCTAGGCGGATGGTAACAGGAGACAAGGGACACGATGTTTTTACCCAGCTTCGGGCCCTCTCGATGGAGGTAAAACCCTACTCCTGCTTGATTAATATTGATGATTTGGGTAGTACAAGAGTTGATCTACCACGAGATCAGAGAGGCTAAACCCTAGAAGCTAGCCTATGGTATGATTGTTGTTCGTCCTACGGACTAAAACTCTCCGGTTTATAGACACCGGAGAGGGCTAGGGTTACACAGAGTCGGTTACAATGGGAGGAGATCTACATATCGTATCGCCAAGCTTGCCTTCCACGCCAAGGAAAGTCCCATCCGGACACGGGACGAAGTCTTATATCTTGTATCTTCATAGTCCGGGAGTCTGGCCAAAGGTCACAGTCCGGCCATCCGGACACCCCCTAATCCAGGACTTCCTCAGTAGCCCCTGAACCAGGCTTCAATGACGACGAGTCCGGCACGCAAATTGTCTTCGGCATTGCAAGGCGGGTTCCTCCTCCGAATACTTCATAGAAGATGTTGAACACAAGGATAGTGTCCGCTCTGCAAAATAGTTTCCACATTCCATCGTAGAGAGAATAATATTTACACAAATCTAATCTGTTGACGTATTCCGTAGTGTGACATCACGCCACGACCAAGCCTTTATACGAATCATTTTATTGTACCACCTCAGCGTTTTTAGCGAGGCGGTTTCCTTGGCACGTCTTGTCAATGCAGAGATCGTGTCCCCTTATTCCGGGATTCTCATCAATATGGGCGTGGGTAACTCAACCACGCCATTAATTGTGGCGCTTGGGAGATAAACGAGTTTTTACTAGGCTGGTGGGGCCTCATAGTTGCGGCCGCCCATATAAGGGGATAAGGATATACCCTTTCCATCTACGCCTTCTTCCTTCTTCTCTTATCCATTCCTGCGCACTCGAGCTCCAGCGCCCAAGTCCGCACTTCCCAACTCAACCTTCTCCAATCATGTTCGGAGCGGGAGGTAGATGGATGGCCTCCACCGTCACGGAGGGGCACATCAAAAAGTTGAGGAAAGCCGGATACTTGTCTAAAGACATCGCGCACCCGCTCCCAGATGAGGGGTAGCTCATCCCCACCCCTAGGCCCCATGAGAGGGTCGTGTTTCTCCCCCATCTCCTCCGCGGACTGGGCTTTCCTCTTCACCCATTTGTCCGGGGTCTCATGTTCTACTATGGCCTGGACTTCCACGATCTGGCCCCGAATTTCATCCTCAACATCTCGGCGTTTATTGTCGTGTGTGTGGTCTTCCTCCACATCCAGCCCCACTTCGGCTTATGGCTGAAGAACTTCAATGTCAAGCCGAAGGTTGTGGGCGGCCGACAAGCGGAGTGCGGAGGTGCCATGGTGGGCAAGATGGCCAACGTCAGATGGCTCGAGGGCTCCTTTGTGGAAACCATCAAAGGGTGGCAATCGGGGTGGTTCTACATCACCGAGCCGCGTGACCCTGAATGGGCAGCGGCCCCCGAGTTCCGATCTGGCATCCCCACGCGGCTCACCTCATGGAAAGAGACGGGCCTGTCGTGGGGTAATCCGGAAGAGGCGACCGGACTCCAAACCTGCATCTAGAACCTGATGGACAAGAAGGTTAAACTCATCAACATAGTCTAGGTCATGCTCTTCCGCTGGATCCTCCCGTGTGAATGGCGGGCTTTTAATCTGTGGGAATTCGACCTGGCTCAGCACCAAACTCTGTCGAGGCTCTTCGACACAATGCACGAAGATGCTTGGAAGGCGCTTTTCAAGAGCTCCGAGGTCCACCCTCCCACTACCGAGGATCGCGGATTCTGCGCGAAGCGCCAAGCCAGCGCGGTAAGCTTAGTTTACCCATTACAGGGTATTTGTTTTTCATAGTTTGACTCTATGCGGGATCTGAACTCCCATTCCTTCAACAGGACTGGCAAAAGAAGGCCGAACAGATCGACTGTCCGACTCCTTTGCCCGAAGACCCAGCGGACGCCCGTTTGGCAAAGTTGCTGGTTCCGGCACCTCACGTGGTGCCGGAGAAGAAGGCCAAGAAGAAGGCCGTGGGAACTCGAAGGAGCTCCCGACGACTGGTGGTGTCGGACTCATCGCCCGATGACCCCAAAGTGCACTCCTCCTCTGAAGACGAGGAGGAGGAAGAAGAAGCCTCTCCCCCTCCAGCGGGGGGAGGCACGAAAAGGAAGGCCGCCCCGACTGGGGAGGCCGGAGGGTCCAAGAAGGGGAAGACCCTTCTTCCGGACTACGCCTCCGACACCGACGACGGCGGAGAGGAATGGCCATCCAGGGTCAAGCCCCTGGCAAAATCGTAAGTATCCAGATACCAGAATAACTTATGGTGTTCCTTTATTGTACAGTACCTTCTGACGCCGAATTCATTTATGCAGTCCGCCCAAGGCTCAGCTCGGTGATTCGTCGAGCGGCTCCCTGGACTCGTCGGATGTGAATAGCGCTTCACTCGCGACGAATACCTCCCCCGCCCTACGGATGATGCTGAGGTGGAGTCCCAAAAGGGTCTAAACCAGGAGGAGGTGGTCCTGGAGGCGCCGCAAGGTGACCTCCCGGACTCTAGGACCAAAGGGGACGAAGCCCCAGAGGGATCTAAGTCCGACCCTGGGCCAGACACCGCTTCGGAACCTTCAGTGATTCCGGAGTCCGGCAGGCGGCCCCCTCACAAGAAGGGCAAGCCTACGACGCCGGCGGCCTCCGTCCAACTGGAGGCGCCGGACAATTTGCTGGAGGTGCTTAACGGCGCCTCCATCAATGAGGAGCACCGCACTGCTATGAGTGCGGTGATCCAGAAGGTTCAGTCCGCCAAGAGCGGGCTGACAGAAGCCTGTGCCAGCCTTCTAACAGGCTTTGAGGTATGTATTTAAAACATATGAAAATGGTACCGCATAGACAGTAGCCGCTGATGCTCAGTTTGGTGTTCGGAAGGAAAAGCCGAACTGAGGATCTAAAAAAGATATACGCAGGAGTCTAACATAAATATGTCAATATGGGAATGCAGGCTGCGCTGCTGACCTCTGCCGCACTGACTGTGGAGGTTGATGCATTGAAGCAGAGCCTCGAGAGGTCCGAGAATGAGCTTGGCCTTGCCAAGAAGCAGCTCGAGGACAAGGAAGGTATGTAGTACCTTATGTAAGTATATAAAAATACCTGATTGCAAAAATGACAGGACCAACATGAATGTTACAGGGGCCACAACCGAGGTGGCAACCCTGAAGGAAGCGCTTTCCAAGGCCAAACACAATGTGGCCGTGGAGCGCACCGAGCGAGAGAAACAAGAGGCGCAGGTGGCGGAGGTGCGGCAAGAGCTCAATGCTCTTGTGAAAAAACATGAGAGTTTAGAGCTTAACTCGAAGACTCGAGAGTCCGAGCTTGCCTCGGCACTTGAAAGCGCCAAATCTGCCAAGGCCGAATCCCAAAAAGCCGTCTAGGAAATTGAGGCGACGAAGAAGATTGCAGCGGGTAAGGCATTCTTTATGCAAAGCAAGCACGCGAAAGTAAATTACCTGTTACTTACCTGAATCCGGAGCTCTCTAGGAGCATTCACAGATCTGCCCCGCAGTGTATCCGACGCTGCCGCATTCTACCGGGCTGAGGAAGGGAGCTCGACGGAGAAGGTGTTCTGGTCCCAGTATGCTGAGGCCGGACACCCGGTGCCCCTGAGCGACCAGCTGAAGCAGCTGGTCAAGCTTCATAAGGCAGCCGAACAGGCCATGAAGGGCCTGATAGGCCGGCTGTGGCCTGGGAGGCCATGCCTTTGAGCTATTTTGGGCTGGTGCGGCGGCTGGTGGATGCCTGTCCACGGGTTGAAGTCATCAAGCGCTCCGTATGCATCTAAGGCCCCCGTAGGGCTTTTGCCAGTGCTAAAGTGCACTAGGGCAAGCTGGATGCTGAGAAGCTGGTGACAGAAGGGCCACCGGAGGGGAAGGAGCATCGCCGGCCCGAGATGTATTATGAGGGCGTCCTGAAGGGTGCCCGTCTTGTGGCGAATGAATGTACCAGGGATGTAATTTTTGAGTAAACTCGCTTGTGTTTGTCCTGTGCACTGAAAACTTGTTCATGTGCGCTAAGCAATGCTTTTTGAATTTAAAATATTACCTTCTGTGCGGCCGTTTATTAAATCTGAGAGATGCAAGTCATCTGCTTCTGCCCCCATGCCACGAGTGCTGGGGTGTTCGGGATAAACCTGAGCTCTCTTGTTCCCATTCTTGGGTCCTTTGAGGGAGGCGCTCAGCACAACGAACAAGGTGATCGGAATTATAATGCTTTATCACTCTCACTTAGAAATAGAATTCTATAATTTAAATTTCGGCGAAGCCCCTAGTATTCGGAAGACCGAGTTCGGGGCGCTATCCACGCCTAGGACGGATAAATCCGGCTCCTCTCTCGAAGCGGCATAAGTCTGTAGGGACTCTAAAAACCTCTCGAACAACGACCGGTCTCTCGCCCTATCATGACGGTCAGTTTTAGCTTTCTCTACTGAGGTGTTAACCCAACTCAACTGGGGAACAATCGCAGTAGTTCTCCCAGCGCTACCTTAGCCGACAAAGAGAGAGACTTTAGTCCGGCCAGGGCTCTCCTGACAAAGAGAGAGACTTTAGTGAATTCAGGACTCCCTCAACCATCATCAACCCCTGCTACGCCAACATGAAAGAAGACAACGATACCAAGGAGCTCCACCGGCCACCCTGCATCCGAACAAGTCAACCCTCGTACTCCCCTCCGCCTGTGTCTTCCCCCGGTCCGGTTCTTTCGGTCCATGGTCTCGACATCGTCCTCCACCTTGGTGCTGTCGCCGTGGCGCCGCCGTCTATCGTTCCCAACATGGTCAGCAAAATAAGAGGAATCGGGAGACAACTGTTCATCGAGAGGCTGACAGTCCCGGGCCCACCAGGTCCATGGCCTAGGTGTTGTTGTTTAACATGGGCAGCCCACGAGGACGGGCCGTCGACCCGTTGGCTGGGCAGCTTGAGGTTGCTGCCAGCCCACCCGAGTTCAAGTCCTTGGGTTGGTCTCATTTTTTTTGAACATGGGCAGCCCAAGACATGTTTCAATGTTTTCTGGATCGAGCGGCCTCTGGGCCTCCCAACCTACCTTGTTTATAACATCAGCAGCCCAAGTTATGTTTGTTTTTTCAAGACAACTCAGAGCTCAGTTCTTTTTTTCTATAAGAATGCAAAACCGAACCTATGTTTTCCCTTCAATAATAATAATAATATATATATATCTTATTTTATTACATATATATACATATATATATATGTAACATAAGGTTCCATTAAACCTGTCGTTCGTCCAACCAGTTTATAGACCTTCACACTTCCTTTATTTTTTATATTCATTAATCCTATATCTGAATTTTCTTCCTCTTTCTTTTTCGATGTAAACTGAGTTTTCTCTCAGTACATTTCCCTAGAACCAACTCAACTGTCCCACGTCTAGCCTAAAAAATAATAATACCCCACATCCTATTAACTCATCAAATTAAAATGATATTTTATTTCGTAAATTGGAAGTTCTTACAAAAGAATAATAATAATTGTTTATATATAACTTGGCAAGTTAACTCCTAGTGATTGCGTACATAAGATGGCAAAGATTTTACTGACCAGTGCAGTAATAGACGTGCAATCATGTGTTTGTGTTTTTATAACATTTCTCTGTCAAGCCCAACATGATATTTTCACCTAGCCCAGCAAGTCACGGATTTCGAGAAAAATGCAAATGGGCTTTAAATTCTACCATATATATAAAAGGGCTACATAGATGCTACATCATTGTTTCACCTAGCCCGCCGAATGGACTAAAAAACAAATGGACTGGCTGACATGTGGGCCAATAGGTTGAAGCCTAAGCAAGGCGTTGGATTTACATCCAACGGCTAGCATTCTTCTTCAATCTCTCGTCTTGTTCCCCCAGCGCTACCGGGATCGCCTGCTCCAGCCTCCGGCGTCCAACGGTGTTGTTTTGCGCGCCTCGTAGCGAAACGCTACCCCGTCGACGGCCAGGCCATCCCTCCACTCTGCACCTCCTGTTATTCTCTGCCGAGTGTAGGCCCACCCCGCACCTGAACCGGTCAAGTTTCCCACTCATCTCTGTCTGCGACTCCACTGCCGCGTCTTCCCCATCTCTGGGTCGTTCCAGTATGGGGCCTCGCCGTCGTCCACCGCCTCGCTGCGCTCGGTGCTGTGTGGTCAACAAATGAGAGTGATCGAAAGAGGACTGTACGTGAGAGCCTGACGGCTGGGACCCGCGAGGTACATGGTCGCACGCAAGGAAAGTTCCTCATTATTAAGCTATTTCCTTCCCCTGACAGCTGGGACCCACCGGCTATATCTTCACACGGAAGGAAGTGCCTCCTTGTTATGCGAAAAAAACTATTCCTTCTGATGACAGCTGGGACCCGACAGATTTCGTGGCTGACTTGTGGACCCACCATATTTCGCAAAAAAGACGTTCCCCCCACTGTCAGCTCGGACTAACCAAAAGTGCCTCCTTATTATGCGCAAAAAAATGAATACCCCCTGCTAGCGGGGACCCACCTTGGTGGGAGGTTGACTTGTGGGCCTACTAAGTTGACGGGGACGGAGGGCTTTGTCAACTTAGTCAATATGAACGATTCTAGCTCTAGTGACAGTACGATGTCCATCCAACGACCGTAGTGCTTCTTCTACCTCTGGTCTTCTTGCTCCAGCCACCCAAAGCAGTCCCGGTCGTGCCACATGCTCCTGCCTCCCGTGGCTGGCTGTGCTGCCATGGAGGCCTCACCACACCCTACTATTCCCATCACTGGCCAGGCCCTGCAGCGATGACAGCCTCACACCACAGCCGAACCAGTGAACCCTCGTACTCCTCTCCGCGCGGGCTTCCACTGCCGCGTCTTCCCTGGATCCGCATCATCCCCTTCCTAGGCCTCGCCGTCGTCCACCGCCCTGGTGCTCTCCGCGCGGCGTGGTCAACGTGGTCAAGAAACGACTTCCATCGGAAGAGTACTGTACGTGGAGAGGCTAACAACTGGGTCCACGGCGGCCGCAAGGAAGTGCCTCCTTATTACGCGCAAAATAATTATTCCTCCACCTAACAACAGGGACCCACCGGACGGGCCACAATATTTCATGAAAAAACGTTTCCCCCCTGACTGCTGGGACCAACCAGCTACACTTTCGCACACAACGAAGTGCGTCCGGGCAAAAAAAATGATTCGCCCCGTGACTGCTGGGACCCACCAGCTACATCTTTGCACGCAAGGAAGTGCGTCCGGGCAAAAAATAAAAAAACGATTCGCCCCCCTGACTACTGGGACCCACCATCTACATCTTCGCACGCAAGGAAGTGCCTGACAGTCGGAACCCACCTGGTCGAAGCATACGTAGCGTTGTCAATCTGGTCGCGAACGTGTACGTACATACTGGTGGATGTAGAGGCGCGCACGTGTCATAGTAGAGGCGTGCACGTAGCATGTACACGTATGTACAACGGCCAGGGTGCAAGAAAGAAAATATGACCACGTAGGTACAAACGGGCGGGGTCTCGAACGCCTACTCGCGCATACATACGGCTAGGGCTCGTGTACATGGCTGGGTCGGAATGGAGAAACTGCGTCGTCGTCGTGTTCATGGGGAGGCAACGGAATGTGTCGTGTTCATGGGGAGGCAACGGAATGCGTCGTGTTCATCGGGAGGCAACGGAATGCGTCATGATCATCGGGAGGCAACGGAACACGTGGGAGCCAACCGGCTTGGACGGAAGAGGCAATGGAAACGAGGCCTGGCGTACCGCAGAACAGAGGAAACAGCCTTGTGTCCGACTGGCCACGTTCGAAACGGGATCCTATTCATCGGGAGGGGTCTGGCGTACCGCAAAATGGAGGAAACGGACTTGTGTTGGACCTCCTACGGTCGAAACGGGGTCCTGTTGATCGGGAGGGGTGTGGCATACCGCAAAACGGAGGAAACGGACTTGTGTTCGAGCGCTACGGTCGAAACGGGGGTCCTGTTCATCGGGAGCGGTGTGGCTTACCGCAAAACGGGACTCCACGGGATACTGTTCATCTCCACCGTCGACCTCCTCCAGCCTCCACAGGCTACTATTCGTCCCCCATCGACCTCCTACAACCTCCACCTATGACTGTTCATCCACGGGCTCCTGTTCATCCAACCTCCACCGCGCGCTACTCCACCGGCTACTGTTCAACCACCCCTCTCCACGGGCTCCTATTCAACCAACCCTCCACGGGCTACTGTTCATCCACCCCTCCACCATCTACTGTTCATCCAGCCCTCCACGGGGTCGTCCTGTTCATCCTGCCCTCCATGGGGTCCTGTTCATCCAGCCCCAACCGGCTCGATC
>NC_041383.1:659231289-659237244 GCF_002162155.2 Triticum dicoccoides | reverse complement strand
AGGCAGCATCGATCGACTTCAGTTAGCAGCAATAGCGAAGGAATGGCTTGCTCGGGTTCAGTCAGAGCCAACGCCTCGCACACACGCGCATATGTTTACGAGAGAAACGTGCATCGCTCGGCCCCCGACCACCCACCGTAACCGGGAACTCGCCGAAATTTTCCTCGCCCTCGCTTCTACCACGGTTTGTTCTGTCATGGACTGCCCAAAGAATGTCATGCAGCTGCATCTCCGGCCCGCCCAGGATGAAAAGCCCATTTTCTGTCATGATTTTTTGTGATAGAAGTAGGAGCCCACCACATCTATGATGATACCGGGTTTTTTCACAATTATCGTCATAGAAGTGTCATAATTATGACAGAATTTTTTTTCGTTTGGCCCAAAATGTCACGGATGTGTCTTTTTTTGTAGTGTTCCAATTTTCGGAATCGTGCGTGATTGAAGCAACATGCAAAATGAAAGTCGTTGCACACGGTTCCAATTTTGGGAACCGTGTGTGATTGACGTACTACCTCCGTCCTGGTTTATTGGTCCCCTCTATAATTTGTAACAAATTTTGACCAAATATTTGACTAAGAAATGTTTATGCATGTCACCAAAAATTATAAGATTGAACACTATGGTCAAATACGCATCCAATGATATAATTTTTGCTGACCTGCACTAACATTTTGTCAGTTAAATCTTTGGTCAAGATTTAACACAAATTACAAAGGGGACCAATAAACGAGGATGGAGGTAGATTCCATCAACCGAACTGATTGCATCCATATCCCACAGTTATACATAAGTAAACATAGGTTAAACATACTCGGACATAGATAATAAGCGTACATGTATGCAAGCATAGTTCAACTGTCATTAAGCATGCTCAAGCGTACATATATAGTTTGATCCCACATCTCATATCACAAGCCGGCATGATCCCGAAGCTTCTCCAGGTACTCGGCGTACGCGTCATTCTCCACCCTGCGAGCATACTTCTTTTTGAAGGAGCCAACGGCCCGTCCTCTTGCATGCGCCAGAACACTTTGATACTCGTCATCAAGCTTGTGGTTGCAGAATGGGCATCGTTAGCCGTCGTTCCAGGTCCTAATACGCCTATTATGCATTACGCATAAAGCTCCCTCATGATTTGCCTCTTGTACCTCCTCTGGACATCTTCATCCTCGTTGTCAACATCGTCAGACAGCACCTATACAAATAGTTAAAAAATGTGGCGTCAAATTAATTGTTACAAACTAATCTCTAGCGAACATTTGGCAGTAGTCAAAAATTGGCATCAAATCAACGATTACATGTTTTGAAGTAGGATTAGGAATTTATGACTATTTATTTATACATATCCAGATATTATGGTTTGATTTTTAAGCATATTCGTCTATGTACAGACCAATCTTGAAGAAAATAATGGCTCAAACATATGTAGGTCATTCAAAATCAATTGTCAAGTCCTGGCTAGCAATTATTAGCATGAACACTAACCCTAGTCGGATTACTAGCAAAAATCATTTCCACAGATGAAACAACTAATCACTTATCACTTGTACCATTCAAATAATCAATACACTACACGGATCTAATGAAACTTACTTAGATTTCATGGATTGGGAGAACATAACCATAGTATTTATATTCCAAAAATGGGGAGGCAGGAGTAACCAGAGAAACCCTGGGATCTATTTGACACATAAATGGGTATAGATGACTAACCAGTTGTCCGTTGTCGCCGGAGTGGTCGTCGGAGTCGTCACCCGAGTCGTCACCAGAGTCGGTGCGGAACTCCACCTCCGGTTGTGGAAGCTTGACACTGTCTACGACGGCAACCTCTGACTCCATCTTCACGCTGTGCTCTGGTGCTTTAGCAGCCCCGGCGTCGCCACTCCCTCTAATGGGGCGCTTCGGCGGCATCCTCATACACTGACGGCATTGATGACTGAGAGCGGCGTCGAGGATGCAAGCGAAGAGACGGGATTGTGTGTGTTGCAAGCATGGGGGTGCGGTCGCTCGGGCACACCATTAATATGGAGTAGTGGGAGAGAGGCGGGTCGCGCTCAAACTGCTGGCTCGCCTCCCGGTGAGCCTGCGCACCGGACTGCTGGCATGCCTACCATCGTTTCACACAGCTACTCGCACGCCTCTCGATGACACTATGCAGCGAGCACGCCTCCGTCAATTCACACACCTGCACGCACACCTCCCAGTCTGCCTACGCGGCGGACTGCTCACATGTGTCCCGTCAACTCACGCCTGCTTGCACAGTACACAGGTCGCGTGGCGGCACATATATTGTTTTTCTATTTGGATGATTAATGATGCTGCTTTATTTTTTGCTTAACCAAAGCATGACACGTATCCATTGTTGGTCTAATGCTCACGGTTCGAATAAATACTCCGTTTGGGATATTGGTTCCCAATTATTAATAATCTCCCATTTGTAATTAGATAAAGATTGCATCAAAACTGGTCTCAAATTTGACCAAAAAAAAATACAATGCAACTTTGTATTGGTGTCCATATGACAACACGATAAGTTTCATGAACTTCAAATAAGTTTTGGATGTACTAGAATTTAAAAATCAAGATTCTCATTGTTTGAAATTTGTTGCACGGGAGTAAATATGCACCCAGTGAGACACATGTGTTTTCGCAATCCATTTAGGTGCACTGTCACGTGTGCATGTAGCTCGAATTTGATTTTTGCACATTATACTCATAGAAAATCAATCAATTAATGTACTAAAATGTCTTAATGATCTCTGTTTTTTTAAATTAAAATGTCCCTCCTTTGGTAACATATATATGTCCACCGCGGGATAATTAATTTAACATGCCCCGTAGTTGTGGTGGATTTGCGGTGTGTGTGTGGGTGTGTGCGTTTGGGGGTGGCGAGTGGCTCGCAGTACACTACAAGTTGTGAGCTATCGTGTGGGTTGGCCGTTTTGTTAGGCAGGCCGGTGCCACATCAGAGTCGTGAATTCATAATTTAAAACATTATACAACCCTTTCATACTACATGTTTTGGCCACATGCAGTCGATGGTTGTCCTACACGACACTCGATACTCGTGTATGATGCTTTCTCTGGGCCCACAAGATCATCATCCATCACTTTGACGAACATCCTGTAGTGAGGTTAATTTGACCAACAAGGTAGAATTTTTTTGTTTGTGTTATGGTGGTATATAGTACGCATCGAAGAGGTGGGAGGGGACTAGCATATATATATATATATATATATATATATATACTACTAGCACATATGCCCGTGCGTTGCAATGGGAGAAATTAGTCTATCCATCAAAACAACATACGAAAGGTGGCGTCCGGCGACGACACGGAGGTGCACACCAAAATCTAGATAAATGTAGTTATTTTTTGTTTCTCTTAAAAATCAGATTATTTGCATGATGAAATGATGGGTAACGTAATAGATGCACTATTTGTTTCTATTAAAAAATTACAGACTAATAGCACAACATAAAAATCAATGAGTTTATCCTTTCACATCAAACCACGGGCCTCTGCATTTTCTATTTATCCCACGTCAGCACAAACCCATATAGACAACAACAAAAAAACTTCTCACAAAAGATAGAGTTGAACCTAGTTGAGCTGCAGTCTGGCTTCGTGTGGTAGCATAAATTGGGACGGCTCATGTCATGCGGTGGTAGCATACACTGGGACATCTCTTGCTATGTGGGGTGGGTTGACGACAGAAGTCTCGCGTCTCACAATAGCAGCAACGCGTGGCCTAGCAGTTGGAGTACGGATGCATCTTCGATCTTCAGAGCGTTATGTGGTGTTGCCGGATAGACAGAGCATGCAGCAGCGAATTTCGGACCTCGTCTTGTTTAAATACTCTTTATGCAACCCACAATCCTCTACCTTTAATTACTGAGGTAGCCTAAAAATCCTCTTCCTTTGAAATTATGGGGCATCCCACACAATCCTCTGTTTTTGTCATGGAGCGTGCACTACACGTCCCCCCATCTTGTTTATTTAGCTCACATCCTTTAGTCACAACAATGTTCCTTTCCTCCTTTCCCACGTTTGCTTGTTGATCATAACGTATATGAATAGGTGCAAATGCTTTTCTGACAGCGAGGTGGCAGTAATGAACATGGCATGTGTTAGCTCAATGGTTGGTGTCTCCTAGATTGAACAAAAGGTCATGAGTTCGACTCCAGTATTCTCATGGCGTCTATTTTTTGCAGCTTTTAAAAAAGCCCACGCTGGCCTGCGTCAGTCAGATGCGCCAAGGCCCATTATAGTGGGGGCGGAGGCCCGTTATTGCTGGCGAGGCAATGTTGGCGAAAATATAATCAGATGTGGTGTGCCAAAAATTAGTACCACCTCGTAAAAAACAATAATAATATAGATCATCTAAGCGGGACGAAACAAAAAAAAATTAAAAGCGTAAATTCACATGAAGAAATGTATTGTGACGGTGAACCCATGGAGTCAATCCGTGCTTTATTATTAGGAAAAGATATGTGCGCGTCCGTGAACAAGTACACCTCACTCGGTGTTGGGACTTTTCAATTTCTGAGGCACGTGCCACATCAAAATTGTGAAAATGGTCATTCAAACATCACACAACACCTCTTTACGCCACATGCATGCAGGTGGTGGTTATCCTAGCTAGGACACTCACTTGTGGCGCTTCCTTCTGTGGGCCCACGAGGCCATCATCGATGCATATGTGCATCACTTTGACCTAGCTACATCGGGAGAGGTTAATTAATTTCACCATCAATGAGGATTCTTTTTGGCTTTTATTATGGTAGGAGCATATAGTATGCGTCGAAGAGGGGGAAGGGGACCATCATATGTAGTACGCTTCATGAACCTCACTCTGTGTGGGTGTATTTTGAGGCATCTGTGGCACATCAAAGCTATGCATTTTATGTATTATATTCAACATATGTTTGGCCCACTTGCAAAGCGATGGTGGTTGTCCTCTCACACCCACTTAAGCGATTATCAGCGATATCGATGCTTTCCATCTGTAGGCCCGCTTGGTCCATCACTACTTTTTGCCTTACAACGAGAGTGGTTAATTTGACTTATTTAGGAGGGGGTTATTTTTTTGCTTGTAAATATGATATTATATATATATATATATATATATATATATATATATATATATATATATATATATATATATATATATGAGCACACACGCATGCATGTGTACGCATGAATCCCTCCCATCGAGCCGAAGTGGCTAGTACAACGACACGTGATGAACCGATCTCGCTCTTTGTGGGGAGAGTGTACGATTTTCGACGCACGTGCCACATCAATGTTGTGAAATGGCATTCAAACATGCATGCACGCATCACCTCCATACATTTTTATGTAGTGGTCTTCTTCAAATGGTACACTCCCTCGCGTGGTTATCGACGACAAGCCTATATATATATTCATGGGCCCGCGTAGACATCCATGATCAGCTTGACCAACAAGATAAGTTACCATGGCGGATATTCTTCATTTAGTTCGTGTCATCGTAGTATAGCTCATGGTGAGATTTAGACCTAATTAAAGTTTGAGCGCATATACTATGCACGTGCATGCATGCATGAATCCCCATCATCGGCTTGAAGTGTGGTGTAACATACATATGCATCATCAACCTAACCCTCACTCAGTGTGAGGATTTCTAGTTCAAAATCACGGTGCCACATCAAAGTTTTTCCATTGTGCACTAAAAAACACACTTGATCCATACATATGTTTGTGCCACACGCATGAAGTGGTTTTCTTCGGGGAGTAGCTAGCTACTTGCGTGATTATTAGTGAGCTAGCCTATCTAGGGTCGCATGGACGACCATCACTTTGACCAGCAACAAGAGAGAGGTTGTATGACCAATGTGGATTGTTCTTGGTCCATTTTATGATCAATCTTGGTGACATGCCTCTCTGGCCCGCCGACTTAAAAGTGTGTGTG
>NC_041383.1:659218292-659230895 GCF_002162155.2 Triticum dicoccoides | reverse complement strand
GGCATGCATTCATAGCTTAGGATTCCCTTCGTGCTCACAAGAGGGGACTGCTAGCTACTTCGCAGTTTTCTAGGTGAACCACAGTTGGGGGGCATCCATTCATAGCTTAGGATTCCCTTCGTGCCGACACGAGGGAGGGGGGCTACTAGCTACTTTGCAGTTTGCTAGGTGAGCCTAGGTTGGGGAGGGGGCGGGGCATGCATTCATATCTTAGGATTCCCTTCGTGCCAACACGAGGGGGGGGGTAAGCAATATCGTGCGCTTTGTGAAATGGGTGAGACATCGAAGTTGCATTTGGTATTTGAAAATCAAACCACCCTTTTCATACAAATAAATTTGGTCCACATTCAAGTGTGTTCGTGTTCTGACCCTCTCCCGCTCATTTTTCGCCAAATTTATGAACATTAGACAAGTCGGATGACGCAACAAAAACGGTTCACTCAAACTAACTGTGTGCCATGCCCGCGCCCCTGTCACGCACACATCCACACAGTATATTGGGCTCCACGAGGCTCCCCCTCTCAAAAATATCTTCCTGCCTCGAGAGTTTTTCTATTTCATAACACACTGTTGCTATCTCTGGACCGTGTGCGATGTTTCTTCTTCCCAATCCCACTGCATCCCTAGAAAACATCTTCCCACCTCGAGGAGGGTTTTTGTGTTTCATAACACACGATTGTTATTTTTGGATCGTGTGCGATGTTTCTTGTTCCCAATCCCGCCTTCCCCTAGAAAATATCTGCACGCCTCGAGGGTTTTTCTATTTCATAACACACGGTTGTTATCTCCGGACCGTGTGGGATGCACCATCATCAAAAATTTCATTAGCCCCGGCATTTCACTCCCGCGTTTGACTCCCACGTTGTAAAATTTTCAGTACCTGCGTCATTTCCTCAAACACACCCCCGCCCCCTCCACACACACACACCAAAACCTCCTCGGGCACGCGTGCACACACACACACACACACACCCTCCCTCGCTCGAAACCCTAGCAAGGTCCCCGCCGCCACCGCCGTTGCGAGACCTCTAGTGTCAACATCTGCCGGTTTGCCTGTGCAGCTTACCCACCGGTCTCCATACCAAGGCCGCCCTGAGTTTCTCATATGACGCATGCCAAACGCCTTTCCCCCCTAGATCCCCATCCCCATCCCCATCCCCTACCCCAGAGCATCGCAGCCTAAGCCCGGCTACGCTTCCCGTGGAGCTCGAGGAGCGACTGGCCCAAAAGAGGGTATCGCGGTCTCTTCGCCCGACGTCGCCGAGGAAGCTGACGACCATTACTGGCGGCAGGAACTCAAGCAGCAGGATAGAGTACGCGGCCATGTCTCTTTCGCCGGCTATGACATCGAGGTCATGGACAACGATTGTCGTGGTTCTAAGGCTGACAGTAGAAAGGGGGGTAGGTATGGAGAGGCAAGATCTCAGCTATGGTTAAGGTGTACACACGAGATTTACGAGTTCAGGCCCTTCTCAGAGGAAGTAATAGCCCTACGTCTCGGTGCCCATAGGCGGTCAACTGGATTATATGTGTGTCATGTTTACAGGGGTGCGAACCCTTGTCCCAGAGGAGGGGGTGGCTTATATAGAGTGCGCCAGGACCCCAGCCATCCTCCATTACAAGGGGCTTAATGTACATAAAGTAGGGGCGTTACTGATAACGCCAGTCTTAAGTGCTATTAATGACCTTAAAGACTACATAGTGAACGCCTGACCGTTGCAATGCTGAGTGACTCCTGATCGTCGGTAGGTCGAGTGATTCCTTGTATGGTCGAGTGACAACAAGTAGGAGGGATGACGGTGTCCTGGACTAGGGGGTACTCACCACGTCATCTCCCGATCTGTTAGATTGGGCGGAGGACCCCCATGGCCGCATACTCATGGGCCAGTTCGGACAACTGCCGCATACAAGGAAGATTCCACAAGACTTGGCGATCAAGACAAGGACTCCTCCCCCGCTGGCGTATTCGGCTAGGACTCTTGTTATCCTAGGCCTCTGGTGCATTATATAAACCGAGGCCAGGCTAGTCGATAGAGAGAAGAACAACAATCATACCATAGGCTAGCTTATAGGGTTTAGCCTCTCTGATCTCATGGTAGATCAACTCTTGTACTACCCATATCATCAATATTAATCAAGCAGGAGTAGGGTTTTACCTCCATCGAGAGGGCCCGAACCTGGGTAAAAACATCGTGTCCCTTGCCTCCTTTTACCATTGATCCTAAGACACACTGCTTGGGACCCCCTACCCGAGATCCGCCGGTTTTGACACCGACACTGGTGCTTTCACTGAGAGTTTCGCTGTGTGATCGGCGAAAGGATCAATGGCTCAACTGCAGGTCAACTGCGACGTCGGCTTCTTCGTCACCAGCTCGACTGGTCACCTTGGCTTGACCGAGGACTGCGCCCTACCTCCGATCGTCATGTTCGAATGAGGGACTTCATCAACACCAACTCCGATCTCTGTCAAGATCATGGAGGAGTTATCCATGGAGCTCGGGGGCTCTATGTCAACATTGCCCTCAGGCGACCGTGCTGTTTTTCTGGACAACAAACTTGCATCCGCCGCCACCGCCTCCTCGAGTGTCTCCTAAATGATTACTTCGGTGAAATTATGCGGAATTAAGTCTACAACAACTTTGCAAAAATTTCGTCGAGTTCCGATGGAGGAATCTCTGGCAATCTCTGATATACCGGAGCCCTGTTGAATCTGGACGAGAATCTGGACGAGTTGAGAGCGTGGTATCCAGCTTCTAGCTCGGACGTCCTTTCGAAGATCCAACTGTTGATCGGCTGCGGAATTCCTATATCTACCACCTCCCAAAATTTCAGGTCGATCCTACCGTCCAAACTCCGGGAACCTTTCGATTAGTGCATCACTTTTCGGATCTGTTTTCTGCGCGAAAACGAATCCGACCCGAGTTTGTCTTTTTTATGAACGGGAATTCAGACATCCTTTTTGAAGGAAGTTTTGTATGGCGTATCATATTTTTTTCCCGAACACATCCCGCTAACCTTAAAATCTTTTGAACATGATCTTCGACATCATGCTGGTGTCAAACCAATCCGGCAATATTGCTCCACGGCTGCCGACCTGCACTAGACACAACATCACTTTGTTGAGCCGCGCTCAACTTCTTCGGATCATCATCTCGGCAAGCCGAACAAGAGTCCGACATAGCAAAGGATAAATCATCACCAACATCGCCGCCCCATGGATTACACGGAGCGGGCACACCTGCATCGCCGCACGGTCACTTCATCAAGCCGGCATCGACCACGTCACGACCTGCATCGGCAAGGCCACACTTTTGCTTCTTCAAGCTGGTGTCCATCACGCCGACCTACTTCGACTCATCGGCTGACACCGAGGCTTTATCACGTTAGCTGGACCAGTGGCTTCATCATCTCTTCATCAACCTACTCCGGAGACTTCGGCGTCGCTGGCCGACCGGCTCCGTCACGTTAGATGGACCGAGTGCTTTGCCTCGGCGAGCCAACCTTTGCCAGCATCGCCATACCGTTGCTTTATCGCCCATTAGGCGATAGGTGTGCGGATCGAGTCCCAATTTTGGGAATCACTTTTCTTCGGATTGCTACAACAAATAAGCCAGGTGCTATTAACCCTAGTATTTTTTGCTTGTTTGGGTTCATTTTTTCCAACGAATTATTACTCTGGTTTGTCCATGACATGTACGCAGGTCTATCAAATGGTGGCCGCATTAACTACGATCGCATGGTGGTTCGGTTAGTTTCTGTACATAGTCCGGCGAACGCCGCATCTGAAACTCGAACCGACCTGTGGATTTAGGCCTTGCCATGCCCTTACAGCATCACGCCGCCGCCCTGCATCGACATGACTTCGACGCCAGGCCATATTTCTTTTATTACTCACTTTGCATAAATTATTTGTTATGCAACAAATTTTTGTTTATTATTATTACTATTATCTCCGGTTTGCACTATTTTTTGTGCACAGGAAAATGATCCCGCCGGACTATATCCTTTGCCGTCACCTCGGCTGGACGGGGGGCTTCGTCAACACTTCATTACCCCATGCCGGGGACTTCGGCATCACCCTGCCGTCCTGCATTGACCGTGCTATGTCACCAGTTCGGAGTGCCGAGCTCTATGCTCCGCCACCTCTGGACCGTCTTGGGGGATGGAACCTTGTCCGGCATCAAGCTCGGACCGCATCGTCAATACCGAACACATTAACCAGCTAAGTTGCCTTCATGCTCGAAGTTTTAAATTTTTAACTTGTGTTCGGCTCGACCAAGCATTATACTTTTTTGGAAAAAAGTTGCTTGTAAAAATTTCCTTGTCCAAACTTTGTTTGTGATGCGCAAATTCAAATACCCCGTTTACTTGGGGGCTTCCTTCATGAAGCTTTTTCCTCTTGCATATGATTATACTTGTACGGCTTCGTTCCTTGTTCGTGTATTACGCCACAATATGCACCATATTGACTTAAGCGATATGCAAGCTGGGTTACCTGGCTCCTATGCTTACCCCTACATTCCCGATTGTTCGGCTAGGGAGTAAAGGGAGCACCTCTGCGATTGTCATGATCGGGTCACCCGAGCCGGACCTCAGACTGGGTGAAGCCGAAAGCTAGCGCTCTTATAGTTTTCAATGATGGTTGGCACACAACGGAACTCATGAGTACAAAAAATATATTGCACAAGTTTCATAATAACAATGAGCATCGAAGAAAGGTATCGGTGGGGTACTATTTTCTTCGAAGATGCTTCTTACACTTCACAGTAATATAGCATAAGTTCCCTGAGCGCGCTTTGTCTGTTACATCCTTATGGCCTGATTGCCTGGTTATTGGAAACACCGTCGATATTCTCGACAGATGGAGTACATAACACTTTTCGGTCTTTGACCGAAGAGGGAGAAGCCGACGGTCGGTTAAGACGAGTTTAAACATCAGTTGAACATAGATATGATATAAGTACTTCGGTACATGCAATCATTCTTTTACCCAAGTCACTTGGGGGCTCTTAAATTTATATGAGCCGTTTTATGATAAGTGTTCTTCTTCTTAGTCGTTGCAAAGTTTTATTATTACTATTATTATCTATCACTCCTTTTTTTGACACGAGCGTGTGGTCACTAGCCGGGGATCCTAATTTCTCTCTCAAAGTCGCTAGAGTTTAGTTTGCTAAACTGGCCTAATGAGAAGTACTCCGCCCTCGGCATAGGAGGTCGAAGCCATAGGCTGACCCGCTTGAAGTCTTGAGATAAGATGTATCATGTTAAAGCACGACAGAAGCACTTCTTTTGCTAAGGCCAATTTTCGGATTGGCACCGAACACTTGATCTTGTTCGAACATCAAGTTTTTACTGACGTTTTTCTTGGTTTTCCATGCTTATGGCACTTTTAAACTATTTATGTGTTTTCAGCACAAGTCTCTCAGTGCAACGCCGGACACCTTTAGAGATTTGGCAAAAATATTCTCGGATATTGCTATATATGCATCGGTTTCGAATTGTGTCTTCGGTCAATAGTTGGGTTGCCCGGCTCCTGCGCTTGCCTCCTATGTTCCGCTTTGTTCGGCTAGGTGTGCAAAGGGAGAACCACTGCGATTGTGCTTCCAGCTCACATGGTTAAGCACCTCAGTGGAGAAAGCCGAAAACTGACTGTCACAATAAGCGTAAACTAGTCAGTGATCCGATGATGGTGTTAAACGATGGGCCATTCATAATGATGGCCGAAGTGTTTACGGCTTGACCTCGACTGTCGCCGAACACTACCGGGGGCTATTAACTGGCGTCCCAAACTAAATCCTCAATATTTTGCTCTTACATTGGAGCTGAGGTTTCATGATCATGCTTAGCATGAAAACCCAAAGAAAGGAACCGATAGCGGGACTATTTTCTTTGAAAGACATTTCTTCTATTAAACAATAATATAACATGTCTCTCCATGTACCTTTGTTTATAAAACCGTATGGCCAGATTGCCTTGTTTGTTGTAAATCTTTGCCCTCATAAAGGCTTTATAAAGTAGGACAAACACTCCTCGACTATTGGCCGAGGAGGTGGAAGACGATGGTCGGTCAACAAAGTTTTGTACAATGCGGATCCGAGCATTAATGACGTAAAGTACTTGAATACATAGAGTCATTACACATAATTTGAGATTTTACTATGGATATCGATCCTTAATTCGGCCTCCCGTGCCCGCATTAAGGCTCGGGGGCTACTGGGCTTCAGGCTTATTATTTACAAATATTAAAAGGGCACATCGATCCCCTGATCTGGTGTTGCCACCCAACCAGTGTCTCGGGGGCTACTGCATTGCCTGTTCTATGCAGAAAATTTTAAGTGCAATACAGTTTCTGAGGAGATTTTGATCCTCAGGTTGGTCGGCTGCACCCAACCTGAGTCTCGAGGACTGAGCACGCCTCTTTTTGTGTCCGGAAGTATTATGCCGAGCTAGGACTTGATCCTCAGACCGATTTTGCAAATCAACCTGAGTCTCAGCGGCTATGGGAATCAGCGGTCTTATGTCATCCTTCATGTGCATCTCGGGTTTTAGACCGATGCCCACCTTGAGGGCTACTAGCTATGTTTCTCGGCAAAGAATAAATTGCACCAATCAAAAATATTGACAAAAATCGGCCCACATTTAGGGTGGTGCACCACCTCGGAAGCAGTCCGGCATAAAGCTCGGGCGCTAGTGGCTGGCTCCATAGAGGGCATTTCCGGCATTAAGCTCGGCTAAACTCCTTCAAACTTCTTTGAACCAAGGTGATTTACGACACCTCAGATAGAGTCCGACGTTGGAGCTCGGATACATAGGTCAGCGTTGGAGCTCGGATACATAGTCCGGCGTTGGAGCTCGGATACAGTCCGGCGTTGGAGCTCGGATACATAGTCTGTTGTTGGAGCTCGGATACATTCCGGCGTTAGAGCTGGGATGCAGTCCGGTATTGGTGCTCGGCTGCAAAAGATACCTCGAATGCAGTCTGGCGTTGGAGCTCGAACGCAAGAGGACGCTGCCGCCCGGGAACAACTTCAAACCCGAGGTGTGGCATAAAAATAACAAGGCATTGATAAAGGCCGAAAACTTAAAGGGGCTCCTCGGATACCTGATGTGTAAACTCGTCGAATGCATTTCGGCGATCCTCAAGATTGAAGATGAGAAGATTTGTTGAACGAGTTTTCAAGACCGACGACGAAAGATGAAGAATGGTTCGGAAGAATCGAGGAGCGTCCCTAACTTGAAGACCGGTTCAGGGGGCTACTGACAGTGTCCTGGACTAGGAGGTACTCACCACGTCATCTCCCGATCTGTTAGATTGGGCCGAGGACCCCCATGGCCGCATACTCATGGGCCAGTTCGGACAGCTGCCGCATACAAGGAAGATTCCACAAGACTTGGCGATCAAGACAAGGACTCCTCCCCCGCCGGCGTATTCTTCTAGGACTCTTGTTATCCTAGGCCTCTATTGCATTATATAAACTGAGGCCAGGCTAGTCGATAGAGAGAAGAACAACAATCATACCATAGGCTAGCTTCTAGGGTTTAGCCTCTCTGATCTCGTGGTAGATCAACTCTTGTACTACGCATATCATCATTATTAATCAAGCAGGAGTAGGGTTTTACCTCCATCGAGAGGGCCCAAACCTGGGTAAAAACATCGTGTCCCTTGCGTCCTGTTACCATTGATCCTAAGACGCACTGCTTGGGACCCCCTACCCGAGATCCGCCGGTTTTGACACCGAGAAGGGGTATCTGAGTGATATGATTAGTCTTGGGTAGGACGTTGCCTCTTGGTCTTCTTATCTTCTAGGGTAGTGACCTTGGGTAGGACGTATAGGTCAGGCCTATGACCCTATCCCAGGTCTGTATCCTCATCAGTAGCCCTCGAATGGATTAAGGTTCGAGTGGAAAGTAGGTTTAAGTTGAACTTGTTTTGGAGATTGCATCTCGCGAGTGTTTTTCGCACGATGGAAGACTCACGTTGATTCAGCCTCCTTGATCCATTCAGAAAGTTGTCGACTGAACTTGTAGCATCATCTGCCGAGTGCTATCTTGGGGTGTAGAATCTTTGGCGCAATTGATCATAGTGTATCCCGGATTTCACAGGATACGAAATTTCGGGGAAGCGCGTGGGACTGGCACGCCAAAGTTAGCGGGGCGGATAAATAGTAGCACCTCTATTTCCGTGCCACCTTTTTCACCACGTACGTTGCGCGTGACTGTTGCGGGATATGACAGGATCGCCTGGTCCCACGCGTCAGCCACACTGAAGCAACCCTTTTTAGGGCGACGGGGCCGAGGCGTCTGCACTATGCACGCCCGCTTCTCTTTCTTCTTCCTCTGCTTCTGCACCGCATCCAGTTCTTCTGCTCTCGACGCTGCCGCTCCGCCGCCATGGTGAAGGACAAGACGGCGGCGCTGGAGCGCGCGAAGAAGGCGACGGGGGCGGCGAAAGGAAAGAAGCAGAACCGCAAGTGTCATCGCGCGCGGGGCTGCCGCCAGGCTGGATTCAAGGTAATTGGATCCGGTCTTCGATCCGGCAAGAAGATCTGGACGAACTGACGGAGTCTGGGCTGATTGCAAAGGGTGCAACAAGGCTGCCTGAGGGGGAGACGGAGCCGCAGCCTCGACTGGGTGACTGTGTACAGCTTACCACCCACGTCGACCGGGGTTTTTTGCTTCCTCCGCACCCCTTCTTCTGGGGCTTCCTGAACTTCTTTGGTGCCCAACTCCACCATTTTTCTCCTAATACCATCACGTACCTTGCCGCGTTCGTGTTGATGTGTGAAAACTTTTTGGGGGTGTCGACCGCACTGGGGCCTTTTCAAACATATCTTCACCATCCATTCCCAGTCGGTGAAGAAAGCGAAAGCGAGTGACTCGAAGACCCATGTCATCCAAATGTGTGGGGGTTTGGGTATCCAAAAGAGGCATAGGAGTTCTTTCCCTGCTATGACTCTCCCTGAATCGGTTAGAGGTTGGTAGTTGACCTGGTTCTACTACCAAGATGTTCCAACTCCAGGCCAGTCGACTGGTCTTCCCCACTTCACTTTCGACTGTGTCCAGACCCCTTCTCCACTGAAGGTGACTGCTTCTGAGAACATGGAGACGAAGATGTTGGTTGAGAGAGTGGTCCAACTGATTAACGAGGGTTTCACTGGCCTGGACCTGCTGGAAGTACTCCTCAGTCGATGCATCCAGCCTCTTCAGGCCCGTGACCATCCCATGTGGCTGTACTCCGAGTCCGACGACACCGCTCGGGTTCATCCAGAGGAAGTGCCACCCAAGACTGTGGCCATGTGGTTGAAGGGCATCACAGGCAACCAGGACAACCCCAGAGGAGCTAGGCGAGTCATCCCCTTCAGTGACGACAATCAGCCCGACAAGGCATGCTTTTTATTTCGACTGTATTTGCATACATATTCCGACTGTGCTTGATCTCGACTGACTTTTACTTGACTTTTTGTCTTGTAGGTTTTCACTGACAT
This sequence comes from Triticum dicoccoides, assembly GCF_002162155.2. Taxonomy (NCBI): domain Eukaryota; kingdom Viridiplantae; phylum Streptophyta; class Magnoliopsida; order Poales; family Poaceae; genus Triticum; species Triticum dicoccoides. The sequence continues at coordinate 659,221,410 of NC_041383.1, read as the reverse complement.
GTATTCGATGCCCAACAGTGAACAAACTCTAGAGCAGGACTAGGAGGGAGAGGCCAGCGTGGAGGAGAGTGGTGAATGGGAATCTTCGGATGAAGACGAGGAGGAGGAGAGCGAGGAGTCACATGACGAGGCATAAGTCGACTAGCCGCCGCGCTCTGGAAACCGATCTAAGCAACACCATGATCGGCGGGCGGGCGTGGAAAGAACATGGCTCCAAGTACCCACACACAGAAGCGCACTCGGACATCGACTCCGGAGCCGACAGAGAAGGTTGCCAAGCAGCCCAAGGTTGCTCCTCCAGAGACTCGGAAGACTTTGCCGCGGAACAAGATGGACGTCCCTGTTGCTTCGGGTGAGCATCTTGCTTGCATTTATCTAGGCGACTGAAGTTTTTGTTCTGACCAACTGGATTATGTATCTTTCTAGCCCCACCTCTGCTACCACTGACATGGACATTGACAAGGCCCCAGGAGACGAGGAGACCGACGATGCGGCCACTTCCCGAGCTGGTAAGTCCGTTCGACCAGAGTTCATTTAGTTGATTGGATTGTCAGTCTACTGAATTTCCAATGTTTCTCTCTCTCTGCAGTTCCGCAAGAGGTCGTCGTTCTTCCTGATGATGAAGAAGAGGAAGTGCCTCTACAGGAGAGGAGGAGAAGAGGTGGAGGCTCGAGCAGGAGAAAACTTGAAGTTCAAGTCCCTCAGTTGACGCCGGTGCTTGAGGCAGTGGTCGAGCGTTCCGGAGATCTGGTTTGGACTAACGTCACATTTGCTAGCCCGCTGATGACTGACCGTCCGTCGGGGTCGACTGCTCCGGTTACTGCCGCTCTAGTGCAACTCCACTCGTCTGACCCAGTAGCTGCTTCGGCTCCCTTGGAGCCATCACTCTTCGCTGCATATCAGACCCCAGACGATTTGCCAAGTGCTGCCATGGAGGCACTTTGCCAGGTGAACCTTGTCATGGAGTAGGTGAAGGTGATGCACGAGGCTAGTCAGGTGGCTTATAATGCCAGCACTGTTGAATATTTGATTTGGCAGTAGTCTTAGAGTAACTTTTCACTGTCATTGTCTCTTATTTCTGTCGACTGACATATCTCTCTCGCTGAATGCAGAGGTCTTGTGATCTTGGAGCTCGACTTTCCGAGTTAAAGAAGAAGCATATCAGCATTGAACTTGATCTTGAACTCACAGAGAAGGACCTCAAGACTGCTCAAGAAGAGACGGCCATCATGGGAGGTAACTAATCGACTCTTGCCCACTTAGTAGCTTGCATCTTTCACTGCTTTTTCTTTCAGTCTCTTTGAACCGAGTGACTTCACACAAGCAGATGTGCATAGTGAAAACCGTCAATTTCAGGCTCGTCTGAAGAGTGTTGTTTCTTTAGAGAGAATGAACGAAGCTTTGGAGAAGAAGGACCAGGATCTTGCTGCTGCTCAGAAGGAAGCACGTGAGAAGACAATGCTTGCGGACAAGAAGTTGGCTTCAGTCGGCAAGTTGGAAGAGGAGAACGCGAAGTTGAAGACCGCCATCTCGGAAGCCAATCAGGAAGTCGAGCAACTGAAGAAGGACAAGGAAAACCTGACCACTGAAGTTGAAGGCCTCAGAGCCAAGATAGGCAAGTTAGTGTCCTATCTGGGACAACTTGCCAAGACACTAGTTCTGAAGCTTGAAGGTACAGCCGCTCGACTGGTTAATTGTCGTTGATTGAAGTATGTTGTAATATTGTCGACTCACTATTTTTCATGATGGGACAGAACTTTGCCAGGATTTTGAAGCTGAAACTGGGCGTGTCGAGACAGGTCTCGACCCCATCAATTGTCCTGTGAAGGATGACATTGCGATGAACTTGCTGCGGTTGGAATCACGCTTGGATGGTGCCGTTGCCTATCTGGCTTGACTGAAGGTTGCAATGACCCGGGTGGACATTGAACTCTGGCCTCAGGCGGAACTTTCTCAAAATCTCGAGTCGCTGATGACTCGACTCAATCAGATTCCTGGTCGAGTGCAGGAGTGGAAGAAGTCATCCGCTCGCTGTGGCGCTGACGTTGCCCTGTCACTGGTTCGAGTGCACTGCAAGGACGCCAGGGAAGACAAATTGGCGGCTCTCAAGGTTGCGAATACTAAGAAGCACACTTTCTAGTCCTTCATGGACACCTTCCTTGAGGCTGCCACTCGCATTGCGGATATCATTGACCTTGACAGCTTCTGTGATCTAGCCAGCCCTTCTCCCGCCGATTAGTCGAAAAAACATTATGCTTCACCCTTATTTGCCTCGGAATGCCGAGTGAATTTGTAATCATTGAAACTCCTTCGGGCCTGATGCCCGAGTACTTTTAATTCGCGGTTAGTAACCTTTGGATTTATCTAAACTTGGCTTATCTTTGAATATGTTGTGTTTGTCTTCGAGCGGGACTTGCTCTTCACTCGAATTAGTATTTGAACTCTCGATGCAGCTTCCGAGGAAGAGGCCGCAGTCGACCTATTGGACGAGCCTTAAGCGGTATTGATCATCTTATCAGCGAGGTACTCGACAATGGTCTTGACATTCCTGGAATCAGTTCGACTTGGCCCTAGTTGTTGGATGAACCTTTGGCGGCATTGATCAGCTCATTAGCGAGGCATTCCGCAATGGTCTTGACATCCCTGAAAGCAACTAGCTGTTGGATGAGCCTTTGGCAGTGCGTACAATCTCGTCCTTCTTCTTAACGGTGCAGCCCCGAGGGGAGGGGTCGTGGTCAACCCATACCACCCGGCTGGGTTTGTCAAATTCAGGTGAGTACTGGGCTGCAGCTTAAGCCTCTGAGTGATAGGATTGCTCGCCACTCAGTAGGATATTTTATACTTAGGTGAGTACTGGATTGCAGCTAAGCCTCCGAGTGAGAGGATTGCTCGCCACTCGGTAGGATTTTTTATACTTAGACGAGTACTGGACTGCAGCTAAGCCCTCTGAGTGAGAGGATTGCTCGCCACTCGGTAGGATTTTTTATACTTAGGCGAGTACTGGACTGCAGCTAAGCCCCCGATTGAGAGGATTGCTCGCCACTCGGTAGGATTTTTTATACTTAGGCGAGTGTTGGACTGCATCTAAGATCTCCGAGTGAGAGCATTACTCGCCACT
>NC_041383.1:659180744-659217682 GCF_002162155.2 Triticum dicoccoides | reverse complement strand
TAGGCGAGTACTGGACTGTAGCTAAGCCTCCGACTGAGAGGCTGGCTCAACACTCGGTATGATTTTTTAACACTTAGGCAAGTACTGGACTGCATCTAAGCCCCCGTGAGAGGCTGGCTCGCCACTCGGTAGGATTTTTTGACACTTAGGCGAGTACTGGACTGCATCTAAGCCCCCGTGAGAGGCTGGCTCACCACTCAGTAGGAGTTTTTTAACACTTAGGAGAAACGGATTCGCAGCTAAGCGTCTGAGTGAGAGGCTGGCTCACCACTCGGTAGGATTTCTCTTTTCAACTTAGGCGAAATGGATTCACAGCTAAGGCACCCACTAGGGGATTTAGAACACGTAAAAAATGAATAACAATCATTCAGAAGACTGTAAAATCATGTCTTTGATAATCAAACTAAAAGGTATTTCTTATTACATCTCAACAGTCTAAATGCTTAAGAGTAAAAGGGGCGAAGCATATCCGCATTCCAGGCGCGTGGCTCATCTTTATTGTGCTCGACATTGAAAAGACGATATGCTCCGTTGTGGAGCACTTTGGTGATGACGAAGGGGCCCTCCCAAGTAGGAGAGAGCGTGTGGTCTCTGCTGGTCCACTCGAAGAACAAAGTCTCCTTCTTGAAATGCCCGACCCCTTACATTTCTGGCATGGTATCGACGCAGGTCTTGCTGATAAATGGTCGACCGGATCAAGGCCATCTCCCTTTCTTCTTCCAGGAGATCGACTGCATCTTGCCAAGCCTGTTCAGCTTCTGCTTCTGAGAAGAGCTCGACTCGGGGCGCATTGTGAAGCAGATCACTCGGGAGTACGGCTTCCGCTTCATAGACTAAGAAGAATGGAGTTCTTCCAGTCGACCGATTAGGAGTTGTCCTTAATCCCCAAAGTACTGATGGAAGTTCATCGACCCAAGCACCTGCTGCATGCTTGAGGTCACGCATCAATCAGGGTTTCAGTCCTTTGAGAATCAATCCATTTTCTCTTTCAGCCTGCCCATTCGACTGAGGATGGACGACTGAAGCATAATCGACCCTCATGCCTTGGGAAGCACAAAAGGCTCTAAACTCATCAGAATCGAAGTTCGACCCGTTAGTCGTGATGATGCTATGCGAAACACCATATCTGAATATTAATTCTCTAAGGAAACTCACAACCATACTCGCTTCAAGGTTTTTAATGGGCTTGGCTTCGATCCATTTGGTAAATTTGTCGACTGCTACCAGCACATGGGTAAACCCACTCATGCCGGTCCTTAGAGGTCCAACCATGTCCAATCCCCAGACAGCGAAAGGCCAGATGAGTGGAATAGTCTTCAGAGCTGATGCAGGCTTACGGGACATGTTGGAGTAAAACTGACAACCTTCACATTTGTCTACTATTTCTTTCGCCATCTCATTGGCATGAGGCCAGTAAAATCCGGCTTGGTATGCTTTGGCCATGATGGTCCGACAGGAGGCATGGTGACCACAGGTCCCCGAGTGAATATCATTGAGGATCATTCGGCCTTCTTCTAGTGTGATGCATTTTTGGCTGACTCCAGTTACACTTTCTCTGAACAACTGTCCTCTTATCACCGTAAAGGCTTTGGATCGTCGGACAATCTGTCGAGCCTCTTCTTCATGCTCTGGAAGTTCTTTCCTAAGAATGTATGCAATGTATGTTACTGTCCAGTCGGGTGTGAAGACCAAAACCTCCATGATCAAGTCGACCACGGCTGGGACTTCGACTTCAGTCGGATCTGTGGCACTCTTAGGCTGTGGGGGCTCTTAAGTGAAGGGATCTTCCTGAACTGAAGGCGAGTGAATATGTTCCAAAAACACAATGCTAGGGATGGTCTCTCTCTTGGATCCTATCTTTGCCAATTCATCTCCAGCTTGATTTTTTAGTCGGGGTATATGGTGAAGCTCCAACCCCTCAAACTTCTTTTCCAGCTTTCTTACTGCATTGCAATAACCAGTCCTGGTTGGGCTCCTAACATCAAATTCTTTCATCACTTTATTAACCACCAAATCCGAGTCACCATATACCAAAATGCGACGGATGCCGAGTGAAATGGCCATACGTAACCCGTACAAAAGTGCTTCATATTCAGCTTCATTGTTGGAAGAGTCAAAATGAATTTGGAGAACATAGTTAAGCTTGTCCCCACAGGGGGATACCAACACTACCCCAGCACCGAAACCGTTTAGCATCTTGGAGCCATCGAAGAACATGGTCTAATGCTCTGAGTGAACTTGAGTCGGCAGTTGCTGCTCAATCCACTCGGCAAGGAAATCCGCGATTGCTTGGGACTTGATAGCTTTCTTTGCCTCAAACTTGATATCCAATGGAAGGAGTTCAATCGCCCATTTTGCCACTCGACCAGTTGCGTCTCTATTGTTCGGAATTTCACATAATGGTGCGTCGGTGACGACTGTAATGGAGTGATCAGAGAAATAGTGTGCAACCTTCTTCATGGTCATGTAGATTCCATATACAAGCTTCTGATAATGTGGATATCGTTGCTTGGATGGAGTCAAAACTTCAGAGAGATAATATACTGGGCGTTGAACTTTGTAAGCCTTTCCTTCTTCTTCCCGCTCGAGCATGAGTACTGTACTAACAACTTGTCTAGTGGCTGCAATATAAAGCAGTAAAAGCTCTTTGCTGATTGGCGCAGCAAGCACCGGCTGGGTGGAAAGCAGGGCTTTGAGCTCTGCAAACGCTGCGTCAGCTTCCTTAGTCCACTCGTACTTATCAGATTTCTTCATCAATCGGTAAAGAGGTAAGGCCTTTTCACCGAGATGAGAAATGAATCGACTCAAGGAGGCCAAACAACCAGTAAGCTTCTGAACGTCAAGCACACGCACAGGGCATTTCATTCGGAGGATGGTATCAAGTTTTTCTGGATTTGCGTCGATCCCTTGTTCAGAAACGAGGAAACCGAGTAACTTTCCACCTGGAACTCCGAATGTGCACTTTGACGGATTAAGCTTGATATCATACCTTCTTAGGTTGGCAAAGGTTTCTGCGAGGTCAGTCAGTAGGTCGGAACATTTACGTGACTTGACCACAATGTCATCCAAGTATGCTTCCACATTTCGACTGATCTGAGTGAGCGGGCACTTCTGAATCATCCTCATGAATGTGGCTCCGGCATTTTTAAGGCCAAATGGCATGGTGACATAGCAAAAGCACCCAAATGGGGTGATGAAAGCCATTTTTATTTCATCGGGACCATACAGTCAGATCTGATGATACCCGAATATGCATATAAAAAAGACAAGCGCTCGCACCCCGCAGTCGAGTCAACAATTTGATCAATGCGTGGGAGAGGGAAATGATCTTTCGGGCAGGCCCGATTGATATGCTTGAAATCGAAGCACATACGGGGTGAATCGTCCTTCTTAGGGACCATGACCACATTGGCAAGCCACTCGAAGGGGTAGATCTCTCGGATGAACTTTGCTGCTAGGAGCCAAGCCACTTCCTCACCAATTGCCTTTCTCTTCTGCACGGCGTACCGCCGAAGATGCTCTTTGACAGGTTTTATCTTGGGATCGACATGCAAACGGTGCTCAGCCAGTCCCCTGGGTACACCCGGCATGTCAGAAGGTTTCCATGCAAAGATGTACCAGTTCTCACGGAGGAACTGGATGAGCGCTTATTCCTATTTGCTGTCGAGTGTTGTTGAGATATGAGTCGGTGCGGCATTGGGATCGGTTGGGTGAATATGAATCGGTTTCGTTTCGCCAGACGACTGAAATGCAGAATCTGTGGCAGGTCTCTTAGTTCGGAGTAAATCGCTCGGATCTGCATTCTTCTGATATTCTTGAAATTCAACTACTGCCATTTGCGCATCGGCAATTTTGGAACCCTTCTGGAAGCATTCCTCCGCCTTTTGCCGATTGCCAGTAACTGTGATCACACCTCTGGGACCAGGCATCTTCAACTTGAGGTACACGTAACATGGTCGAGCCATAAAACGTGCGTAGGCAGGCCTACCCAGAATGGCATGATAAGCACTTTGGAAATCCACAACTTCAAATGTTAACTTTTCCTTACGGTAATTCTTGGAATCACCGAAAACCACATCAAGGGCGATTTGGCCGAGTGATTCGGCTTTCTTTCCAGGGATAACGCCATGGAAACTCATATTGCTCTCGCTAAGTTTAGACATCGGCCCATCCCCTTCAAGGTTTCATCATAAAGGATATTCAGGACGCTACCACCATCCATTAGCACTTTGGTCAGTCGAGTGCCTTCGACCACTGGGTCAACCACCAACGCTTGCCTCCCAGGGGTGGCTATACGCACAGGGTGATCAGAATTGTCGAGCGTGATGGCTGTTTGGGACCATTTCAGGTATGTAGTCGTCGTTGTCGGGGCGACCATATTCACTTCTCTGTTGATAACTTTAAATCGACTCTTGCTCTCAACATCAGCAAAAATCATCAGGGTGGAATTGACTTTGAGGTAAGCATCGTCTTCTTCTTCATCCTCGTCTCTGTCCAACTCTTTTCCCTTTTCATGTGAATGTGACACGGCAAATCCAACAAATCATTTCCTGCTTGGTCCTTTACCTTCTTAGGGTTCCAGGGTCCCTTAGGTTTTCCTTTAAACTTTCCTTGAGCCACAGCCGCAATTTCGCCAGCTACCGCGGGCTCGGCCTTTCGTTTTTGTTTCCGATTGGAATTGATTCCGCCGGCATCCTGGCTGACTGGTTTGCCCTTTCCGCTGCTAAGTCGATCTTCTTCTTCTCCATTCGTGTACCAGGTGGCTATCTCCATCATCCGAGTCAGAGTCATACCCCTAGTCCGACCGAACTTCAGGACCAGTTCTCGGTATTTAACGCCTTCTTTGAAGGCACACACTGCTTGATGTTCAGATACATTCTCCTTTGTGTGATGCAAAGTGGTCCACCTCTGGATGAAATCCCTTAGAGTCTCACTCGGTTTCTGCATGCAATGCTGCAATTCTGTCAACCCCGCTGGCCGTTTGCAAGTGCCCTCAAAAGTTCTGACGAACACTCGAGCAAGTTCTTGCCAACTGTATATACTGTTCGGGGCTAATTGAGTCAACCACGCTCTGGCTGATCCTTCCAACATCAGAGGGAGATGCTTCATTGCCACATCATCATTCCCGGCACCAATCTACACAACCACTTGGTAGTCTTCAAGCCAAGTTTCAGGATTGGATTCCCCAGTGAACTTGCCGACTCCAGTCGCCAACCTGAAGTTGGGGGGAATCACTATGGCCCTGATGGCTCTGCTGAAACACTCTGGACCTGAAACATGAACCCTGTTGCCAGTCGGGAGATCTCTGCCAAGGTCTTCCCTCCGTGCTCTGTTCCAGTCGACTAAACCCTGAATGAGAATAGATCTTGCATCAAAGCCTGGCTCCCTTGGGTCGACTGGTGCTCTACGTTCGCCGCTGTGAAGGCGTCTGTCATCGTACTGCCGAGGCACATATGATGTACTCCTCAGAGGAGGTGTGGGCTTCTGACACCGGTTGTCACGGTCGAGTCGGTGATCGTACTGCCCACGGCCCTCACGCTGCAGGGGCGATCTTGGACTGTGGGCTGACTGGACAGTATCTCTCACCACGGATCTGCTATGAATCCTATCCCGCGACTGAGACACCGCTGTGTTCAGCTCTCCTACTACCCAGAGTAAGGACCAGATCTGCATCAAACCTTTGCCAGCCTCTGACTGGGAAGGTTGAATTGACTCTGCTATTCGGTCTGAAGCTGTGAGATTTTGAATCGGAGTGCGGTATTCCTTAGGTGGAGGTGGGAAAAGTTGTCATCGACTGGACTCGGGAATCCGTTCCCAAGCACACTCGTCGAGAGCGCGCTGGAGGTTTTCTAGTCGAATGTGCTCAGCCAAATTAGCCAAACGTACCGCTTCCAAGGCCCGAGCCTTGGGGTTTTCTCAATTGATGGGTGTGTGGAGTGCATTCATGTTGCAGCGATGAAATTCGTCCCTCTGCTGTGAAGAGAGGGGTTCGGGATGGTACTCCTCGTGGGCGTGAGATGAACCGCCGCCCCCGTCCCTGCCGTCTTCACGATGGAAGCCAGGTGGACTATGTGGTCCGTCGACCATCAAGACTTCAGCCACGGGATCGCTGCTATCGCACTCGGATGCGGTCTCGACGAAGCCAGTCGACAGATCGAACATGCGTAGAGAGTTTCGTCGGGCTTGATTGCCGCGACTTGATCGGTGGCCGAATATTGAGCCACTGCGTGTTTTACCCACCACTGGAGCCACGACCGACCGGATCGCTTGCGGCGGCAAATAGCGGAGGGAGACGACATCATTGGAGACGACTGATACTGAATCGACGGCTGCCGGAGAAGGACGTCGTGGATGCATGCGCGAAAGTGTGTCGCCCCTCGGATGGGGAGCGCCTCGGCGTCAAGGGGATCTTCTTGAAGCCAAGCAGAGTTGTCGGGGGATGAAAACGAGTGCGCCAAGACGGATCTCGCGCCTCTTAGCCAAATCACCACCGGAAACCATGATGATGGGGATCGAAAAAATTGCAAATTCACCAACAAGTTGGTAAGACACCTGCCCCATGGTGGGCGCCAACTGTCGTGGTTCTAAGGCTGATAGTAGAAATGGGGGTAGGTATGGAGAGGCAAGATCTCAGCTATGGTGAAGGTGTACACACGAGATTTACGAGTTCAGGCCCTTCTCGGAGGAAGTAATAGCCCTACGTCTCGGTGCCCGGAGGCGGTCGACTGGATTATATGTGTGTGATGTTTACAGGGGGTGCGAACCCTTGTCCCAGAGGAAGGGGGGGTGGCTTATATAGAGTGCGCTAGGACCCTAGCCATCCTCCATTACAAGGGGCTTAATGTACATAAAGTAGGGGCGTTACTGATAACGCCAGTCTTAAGTGCTATTAATGACCTTAAAGACTACGGATTGAACGTATGACTGTTGCAATGCTGAGTGACTCCTGATCTTCGGTAGGTCGAGTAATTCCTTGTATGGTCGAGTGACAACAAGTAGGAGGGGTATCCGAGTGATATGATTAGTCGAGTGGATTGCACTCGACACCTTTAACTAGGGGTTCTTCGTTGCCTCTTGGACTTCTTATCTTCTAGGGTAGTAACCTTGGGTAGGACGTATAGGTCAGACCTATGACCCTATCCTAGGTCTGTATCCTCATCAGCGACGGCCTGAGGCGGGCTATGTCACAGGTTAAGTGGCCCACCCCAACCCCTCGGGTTCAACCGCTGTCGATCTCATCCATGGCCCCGCCGCTGATCTCCTCTGGCTCACTGGCAACAACTTGCCATCCTACATCGCCATCGAGCCCCTTTTGTCATTTCTGATGGACATGTTCTGCGATGCTGGCTTGGGATCCACAGCTTCCAAGTCAGACCTCATCGACGGCGACCACGGGGAGGGAACCCTCTCCGACTGTCTCAAGGGGAAACAGCACATCTACTCTTCCAAGGGGAAAGAGCCTGTGTGCGACATCAGGGAGGGCACCTACAACCGTGCTCTTCCAAGGCGAAGGAGCCCATCTGCGACAACATGGAGCGCATCCAGGGTCCGTTCTCTTCCCACGGGAACGAGTCCATCTGTGACAAGTGAGGAAACCCATGATTTGTTTTGCCGTGCCTCTTCACAGGGGGAAACCCATGATTTGTTTTCTCGAGTCCCTTTTGTAGTGTAGTGAGAATATGTCCAGTTTTAATTGCTATATCGGGTTGTTTGTAGTATGCCTTGTTTATTTCAGTTGTTCACAATGCGATGCTCTGTATGTGCAATTATTTACTGTGCAGTACATTTCATCTATCCAGTTTTAAACATACCGATAGGAATGCATATATTTGCTTGCTGTTAAGCCTGTTATAGCTAGCATATGCCTCTTTTAAAGTTTTTTGATTGTTCTGTTGTTTGTAGTTAGCATATGTCTAGTTTCAAATGGTATCTTTGGTTGTTTGTAGTATGCCTTGTTTATTCCAGTTATTCATAACATGATGTCCTATATGTGCAAGTATGAACTGTGCAGTTCAATTTCATTAGTACCAGTTTCAACAATACCACTATGGCCCTGTTTGTTTTGGATTCTAGGACCAGATTCAGCTTTGCCAGTGAAGCCGAATCTGGAATCCGAAACAAACTACTATTTGGAATCAACTTTGCTAGTGAAGCCAAATCTGGATTTGGGTCATTTTTAGTGCAATTTCCTGAAGCACCTCAAAGTGTACTTCGGTGGTGAAGCTGATTCGCAGAAACAGCTTCACCACTAAAGCGAATCCATAGGTGATTAAAATCCAAGCGAAGCTGAAACAAACAGGGCATGAATGACTACATTTGGTTGCTGCATCTTGTAGTTAAACACGCCTTTCCATTTTTATTTAACATAACCAGTGTACTTAGACCGGCACAATACCAGTTTGAATGACTATGTTTGCTCGTTGTTAAATGTTAGGCCTGTTGCAGTTTACACACCGTTTCACTTGTTTTGCTTTACTAGCGTGCTTAAACCTACACACTGAAGCTATCTTTTGGAGATTATTTTGTCTGCCATGGATAATTTTGGTTGATGTTTAGCATGTTGTGCTTAACATGCTTCTCGATGTCCCTACACAAGACAATTTGGGGAACGACTGCTATTTTCCATTGAGGTTAGTTTCACCCCATGGCTTATATATGCTCACTGTTCAGGATATTGGTAGCTGGTACCATATAGGTTGGGGGCTGATAAGGGACTAATCAGTGAATCTGACTTTTAACTGAATATATCTGCAAACCATTTATCGTTGGGTTAACTAGGGCCATATGAAATATATCTGAGGCTACATAGCAACATGCACTGTACTTAATGTCTACATATGCAATCCTAGGCTACATAGCAACAAGGAAGAGTGTTACCTTAATGTTCTGATGATGTCTAGATACACGTAGAAGAGCAGCAGTATCAACAACAACAATAACAACAACAACAACAACAACACAGCCCTGTTTGGATATTCAACTTAGCTTAGAGGCTAGAGTTAGTTTCTAGCTCATGACTAGCCCTGAACTAACTATATCCTAAAAGGTGTTTGGATGACAGGATTAGATACTTAGATTTGACAATAAATGCAGTAGGAGAACTAGCTCCAATTAGCACCTCTTGGGTTGGATAGTTTTTTGGGTGGGTTATAGATGCAACTAGCTCAAACTAGCCCTCAGGTTTAGATATATTTTTGGGCTATTTGAGCCCGAACTAGCTCAAACTAACTCCAACCCATGGATACAACAGCAGTTAATCAACCGATAATTTTTAAGAACGCAATAAACTCCTTCCGGCACATAATATAAGATGTTAATTCATCTAATATGTGAGTATATTGGATGTTGTAAGATATTATATAAGAGTGTTGTACTACATCATTGTCCAATTGGTGTTTATCTTCTAATATTAACTTGGTGCTTTTAGGTACATATGTCATTGGTAAATATCCGCGCATCGACCCTTTCTGCGTATGGGGAAATGAGATATTGATGAACCAGCATCAAGTGATGAAGATGATAAAGATTGTTAGTAAAATGGGTCAAATGATGGCAATTACACTATTTGTTTACACTTTATCCAATACAACAACGAACTGTAGGATGGTAAGTAAGAACTCTGCAGCCTTCTTTATACTACCCATAATGAGTTGTGTTAGATGACAATGTCTAAACCTTTTTTCCTTTGCAGTGGTTCCCAAAGAAGTTTACTAAAGATTACCTCTCAAACTACATGATTGGTGGGCATGCAAAGGTTAAAGTATTTCTACCAGAACATGATGATTATCTAGATGTTTCCATGAAGACCGTGAAGGGTGGGTGGTCGGCCATTACAAGGGGTTGGACTAGAGTCGTGCGTGCCTTCTACATGGAGGAGGGCACAGTATGGGCATTTCGCTTCACCTTGTTCAGCAGCCAGAATGTATTTCGCCTCTTTCCTTACCGTCTTTAATAGTAAAAGCATACAACTGTGATTCATCATTCTTTATTTGGTTCTTATGTAATTCTTGATGTGTACCTATGAATCGAATAATTGATTGGTTGTCTAAACCTGATGGATATGAATAAAGCTATAGCATACATTAAATTTCAATTTCAGTTTGATATAGCAGCAATTAAATTACGGTGAAATTATGCTCTCCAGGTTGTTACGGCACACCACGGTTGGTAAAATACAAATGTTTGCAATATACACCACAATCCGAGACGGTTCACAGAGAGGAAACGTGTGAAAGCGTGTACATAGTTGCCTTTTGCAAAGCATGTGCGATGTGAGACAATATCACAAACGGTGCTGGCAAACTAGCTGTTTGTGATAGTTGCCTTATCGTACATGATTCGCAGCCATGAACTGTTTCTGATGAAGTATGCATCGTAAACGTTGCACCATAGAATAGCGTGTGCGATAGTTGCCTTATCATAGACGATTCGCAACCATGAACTGTTTCTGATAAAGTATGCATCGTAAACATTGCACCATAGAATAGCGTGTGCGATAGTTGTCGTGTATGACGAGGTTACGACGGTCCGACATTTCGTAATCCTATTTGACACTCATACGACGATTAGCTACTCTTCTTAATTAGTTATTGCATACGGTTTGTGAAAAGCGAATGTGTGTGATTGTATGCTTATCATACACGTTCTATAATAGTGAACCATTTGTGATGGGCCGGGCATCGTAAACGTAGCACCATAGAATACCGATTGTGATGGCAATGCGATCACAAATGAAAGGAGTATTGTAGCGTCCCTATCCCGATGGTTTTTGGGTTGTGTGGGAAGGACCCCCTAATCGCCCACACTCACTAGGTGACGATTCCAAATGCCGTCGCGGAAAGGGGTTTTAAACCATTTGTATAGCACCGACGCGTACCAGTGTATACACACTTGAGGCATAAACCATCATTACGGGGAGGAACCACAACATTGGACTATCCCCCTGGATCGTTAGCTGTCTCGGTGGCGGAGGCAGACGAGGTGCAACATAAGACGGTGTTGGTGTTGGAGCAGGTCGGTGATGAACATTGTGTGGGATCTAGACTCGCTATTTCTAAGAAGGCTGACCCGAGGATGGGCCAACATCTCGAGTACGCTTGAGCCACTCCTGGTACTCAGTTAGACCAGTTCCAGTTCGGAAAAGCTTGGCTGACAAGCGTCGCAAAGTCTACGCAATCATGAGCAACAAGTGCGAGGTTTATATCAGGACGCAGTCCTTCACAGAATTTCTCTTGCTTGCAAGTGTCAGTGCAGACGTCATCCGTAGCATAGTGGGATAATTCAAGGAATTTCCTCTGATATTCATCCACAGTAATTGTGCTCTGTGAGAGTTTGCAGAACTCCTTCTTATGGTCCATCAGACCTTGAGGAATGTGTTATGCATGGAAGGCTAACTAAAATTCTTGCCAAGTGGTTACAGTCTTTGCAGGCAGCATACCCCTGTGGCTTTCCCACCATTGAGCAGCTAGACCCTTCAAGTGGAATGTCACCACTACAAAAAAAGACACATTTGTGACATTTTGGGCTGATCGAAAAAAATTTCTGTCATACTTATGACACTTCTATGACGATAATTGTGACAAAACCCGGTATCAGCATAGATGTGGTGGGCTCCTACTTCTATGACAAAAAATCATGATAGAAAATGGGCTTTTTGTCCTGGGTGGGCCGGAGACGCATCTGCATGATATTCTTTGGGCCGTCCATGACGGAAAAAACCATGGTAGAAGCGAGGGCGAGGAAAATTTTGGGGAGTTCCCGGTTACGGTGAGTGGTCGGGGGCCGAGCGATGCGCGTTTCTCTTATACACGTACGCGCGTGTGTGCGAGGCATTGGCTCTAACTGAACCTGAGCGAGGCGTTGGGCTCTAACTGAACCCGAGCAATTGCACTGCAGGCTACGCGTTACTGAACCCGAGCAATCGATCGATGGCTGTTAACTGAACCCGATCGAGCGATTCCTTTGCTACTGCTACTAACTGAAGCCGATCGATGCTACCTATGGATGAACAGTGTGTCTTGCGTGGGGGTTTGGATGAACAGTGAGTGGTGGGGGTGGATGAACAGGACCCCATGGTGTTGCGTCTGGATGAACAGGACCCCGATAGATCGAGCCGGTTGGGGCTGGATGAACAGGACCCCGTGGAGGACTGAATGAACAGGACAACCCCGTGGAGGGCTGGATGAACAGTAGACGGTGGAGGGGTGGATGAACAGTAGCCCGTGGAGGGGTGGTTGAACAAGAGCCTGTGGAGAGGGGTGGTTGAAAAGTAGCCTGTGGAGTAGCGCGCGGTGGAGGCTGGACGAACAGGAGCCCGTGGATGAACAGTCGCAGGTGGAGGCTGGAGAAGGTCGACGGTGGATGAACAGTAGCCCATGGAGGCTGGAGGAGGTCGACGGTGGAGATGAACAGTATCCCATGGAGTCCCATTTTGCGGTACGCCACACCCCTCCCGATGAACAGGACCCCTGTTTTGACCGTAGCACTCCAACACAAGTCTGTTTCCTCCATTCTACGGTACGCCACACCCCTCCCGATCAATAGGACCCTATTTCGACCGTAGAAGGTCCAACCCAAGTCTGTTTCCTTCGTTTTGCGGTACGCCAGACCCCTCCCGATGAACAGGATCCCGTTTCGAATGTGGCCGGTCGAACACAAGGTCGTTTCCTCCGTTTTGCGGTACGCCATGCCTCGTTTCCATTGACTATTCCGTCCAAGCTGGTTGGCTCCCACACGTTCTGTTGCCTCCCGATGAACATGATGCATTCCATTGCCTCTTGATGAACACGACGCATTCCGTTGCCTCCCCATGAACACGACGACACGCAGTTTCTCCGTTCCGACCCAGCCATGTACACGAGCCCTGGCCGTACGTATGCGCGAGTAGGCGTTCGAGACCCTTCCCGTATGTACGTACGTGGCCGTATTTTCTTTCTTGCACACTTTCCGTTGTACGTACGTGTACATGCTACGTGCGCGCCTCTACTATGACACGTGCACGCCTATACTACGACACGTGCGCGCCTCTATATCGACCAGTATGTATGTACAAGTTCGCGACCAGAATGACAACGCTACATACGCTTCGACCAGGTGGGTCCCGACTGTCAGGCACTTCCTTGCATGCGAAGATGTAGCTAGTGGGTCCCAGCAGTCAGGGGGGCGAATTGTTTTTTTTTTCGGACGCACTTCCTTCCGTGCAAAGATGTAGCTGGTCGGTCCCAGCAGTCAGGGGGGAAATTTTTTTTTCGCGAAATATGGTGGCCCGTCCGGTGGGTCCCTGCTGTCAGGTGGAGGAATAAATATTTTCCATGTCATAAGGAGGCACTTCCTTGTGGCCGCCGTGGACCCAGCTATCAGCCTCTCCACGTACAGTACTCTTCTGATGGAAGTCGTTCCTTGATCACGTTGAGCATGCCGCGCCGAGAGCACCAGGGCGGTGGACGACGGTGAGGCCTAAGAAGGGGACGATGTGGAGCCGGGGAAGTCGCGACAGTGGAATCCCGCGCGGAGAGGAGTACGAGGGTTCATTGGTTCGGCTATGGTGTGAGGCTGTCGCCGCAGAATAACGGGGAGTGTGGGGGAGTAGAGGGATGGCCTGGCTAGCGGGGGAGTAGTAGGGGGCGGTGAGGCCTCCGCCGCATCACAGCCGGCCACGGGAGGCAGGAGCACACAGCACGACCGGCGTTGGTTTGGGCGGCTGGAGCAAGAAGACTAGAGGTTGAAGAAGCACTACGGCCGTTGGATGGACATCGTACGGTCACTGGAGCTAGAATCGTTCATATTGACTAAGTTGACAAAGCCCTCCATCCCCGTGAACTTAGTTGGCCCACAAGTTAGCTTCCCACTATAGTGGGTCCCAGATAGCAGGGGTATTCATTTTTTTGTGTGTAATAAGGAGGAACTTCCTTGCGTGCGAAGATATAGCTGGTGGGTCCGACCTGTTAGCAGGGGGAATGTTTTTTTCACGAAATACAGAGGCCCTTCCAGTGGATTCCAGCTGTCAGGTGGAGGAATCATTATTTTGCGCGTAATAAGGAGGTATTTCCTTGTGTGCGGCCGTGGACCCAGATGTTAGCCTCTCCACGTACAGTCCACGTCCGATGGATGTCGGTCGCTGACCACGTTGACCAGGCCGCGCCGAGAGCACCATGGTGGTGGACGACGGCGAGGCCTACGAAGGGAACGAAGCTGGGGAAGACTCGACAATGGTTGCCCACGCGGTGGGGAGTGTGATGGTTTACTGGTCCGGCTGCCGTCACCGGAAAATAACAGGAGGTGTGGGTGAGTACAGGAATGGCCTTGCCAGCAATGAAGTAGGGTGGGGCAGTGCAGCCTGTGCGGCAGCACAGCTGGCCATGGGAGGTGAGAGTAGGCATTCCCACCGGCGCTGGTTTTGGCGGCTGGAGCAAGAAGATCAGATATTGAAGAAGCAGCTTGGCCGTTGGATTAACATCCAACGGTCACTGCTGCTAGAATCGTTTGTGGACTAAGTTGACAATGCCTTTCGTACACGTCAACCTAGTAGACCCACAAGTCAGCCTCCAAATCTGTCCCAAACATCATACAGCCCGAAATTTCTAGCCAGATTCAAATTAATTTTAAATCTAAATATACATTAATTTAAATTCAGTGAAATTTTACTGGCACAAAAACAATGAAATTTAAAATATCAAAATCCGAAAGGAAAAAGTATTTTGGAACTAATTGCCTGTTTGCTGTATTTTTTCATTTTACAGCCCATTTCTTATTACTTATAGCCCACTTTCTAGGCAAAATGCATCCCTCCTCATCTTGAAAGATTTCCGGCCCAGCACGGCGTAAAAAAGCAAGTAGGCCTTTGTTGGTTATTCTGCAAAAAACAAAATAGCTGGCTAGCCATTTTCAAAAAGGAAAAAAACAAATTGGACTAGTCATGTGCTAAACATATGAAATAAAAGCCTGGTCTAGACGGGCCACAAGTCCCACACAACCCAATTGATACCCTTCTCCGTCCGGAAAAAACAAAATTACTGCGCGTGCTGCTCGGTCCCTACTGTCATCCTCACCATGTACAATCATCTCCTTATTCCTCTCGGTTGTTGACCATGTTGACAACACCGAAGGGGCGGCGCCGCGGTGAGCGAACCAAGGTGGAGGGCAGTGGTGAGGCCTCGGACGGGAACGAACAGGAGCCGGGGAAGATGTGCAGAGTTTTAGGGTGCGATGTGGCCATGATGCCTGCGCGGCAGCACAACCAGCCGTGGGAGGTGGGAGCAGGCGGTCCCGCCGGCGCTGATTTGGCTTTGGCGGGTCGAGGAAGAAGAGATTGAAGAAACACAACAGACGTTGAATGTCAATCCAACGGTCAAGGTTGGCACAATCTTTTGTTGACTAAGCCGACAAAAAGTAGCATACTTTTTTATATATAGGAAGAAAAGAAAAACTGGGCTCGTTCACCTGATAACATTCCCGAAACTGCGACCGTTTGATCTTGTGTCGCAACTAAAACTGCGAGGAAAATGCGTTCTTCTGCCGTCCTCCTCCCAGGGAACATTCGCCACATAAGTGACTAGCACCTTGGTTTTCTACCGAGAGGTCTTGGGTTCGAGTGCCGGGAACTCTCAATTTTGTCCTCCTTCATTACTCGCAAAAAAGGAAAAGAAAATCAAAGACTTGAGAAGGCGTACAGAGCAAGCTAGTGTACCAGTAAAGAGACGTTGTTGAGTTTTAAAAAAAGAGAGACGTGCTCCTGTAGCTAGTTCGAATCCAAACCTAGACTATGACTATATATGGTGCAAGTAATGAAACTGACATATCCAACATTCGCTTCTCCTCTTCTTTACTTACTCTACCTAGCATCAGAAGTTCTAGCCGCAGCAACCATGTCCGCTGGCGGCATGTCAACCTGGTCTTCAGCAGGCAACAACCAAATATGCGCCAAGTCACCACCCGTACCATCGCCTGTGAGTCTCATCACACCCCCACCGGCACGCGCACCGCAGCCGATTGCTCATCGCAACCCGCTGCTATTGGTATGGTGCCACTGCTGCAAATCACGCAGAGTCATCCGTCGCGTCTCAACCACAATCCTCAACCCTGGCCGAGTCTTCTACAAATGCCCGAATCATGGGGTAATAATATGTTTAAGTGTTGTTCTGCTGCTTTCATTGGCTGATTTTTTTAATAGTTTGGTTGATGATCTTCCAATTTGATTCGTGCAGAAAAGGGAAGATTCGTGTGATTTGTATTTCTGGGAAGTTGCTCATGTGGGGGAATGCAACTACACTGATTATTTGGTTAGCCGAGGAATCCCAATACCAGCAGGTTGGGGTGTTGGACAAGTAACTAAAGGAACGGTAGAAGAGGAAGATGCAGAGCAGAAGGTTAGAGAAGCAGTTCCTCTGATCATGGCCAATCAACAGCTGCTGAACGGCCTTGGCAGCAATGAGGAGATGAAAGAGCTTGTGAAGATAATGGGCAAAATTGATGTGCTCTGTAGGATGATTGTCTCTTTATTTGCAGTGTATGTAGCATGATACGTCTCCAACGTATCTATAATTTTTGATTGCTCCATGCTACTTTATCTATTGTTTTGGACTATAATGGCCTTTATTAACCGGAGGCCCAGCCCGGAATTGCTGTTTTTTTGCCTATTTTAGTGTTTCGAAGAAACGGAATATCAAACGGAGTCCAAACGGAATGAAACCTTCGAGAACGTGATCTTCTCACCGAACGTGATCCAGGAGACTTGGACCCTACTCCAAGAAGTGCCAGAGGAAGTCACGAGGGTGGGGGGAGCGCCCTCCCCCCTGGGCGCTCCCCCTACCTCATGGGCCCCCTGACGCTCCACCGACGTACTCCTTCCTCCTATATATACCTACGTACCCCCAACAGATCGGGTACAGAGCCAAAAACCTAATTCCACCGCTGTAACTTCCTGTATCCACGAGATCCCATCTTGGGGCCTGTTCCAGAGCTCCGCCGGAGGGGGCATCCACCATGGAGGGCTTCTACATCATCACCATAGCCCCTCCGATGAAGTGTGAGTAGTTTACTTCAGACCTTCGGGTCCATAGTTAGTAGCTGATGGATTCTTCTCTCTTTTTGGGTCTCACTACAATGTTCTCCCCCTCTCTCGTGGAGATCTATTCGATGTAATCTTCTTTTTGCGGTGTGTTTGTTGAGACCGATGAATTGTGGGTTTATGATCTAGCTTATCTATGGAAAATATTTGATTCTTCTCTAAATTCTTTAATGTATGATTAAGTTATCTTTGCAAGTCTCTTTGAATTATCTGTTTTGTTTGGCTAACTAGATTGGTAGTTCTTGCAATGGGAGAAGTGCTTAGCTTTGGGTTCAATATTGTGGTGACCTTACCCAGTGACAGAAAGGGTTGCAAGGCACGTATTGTATTGTTGCCATCGAGGATAACAAGATGGGGTATTTATCATATTGCATGAATTTATTCCTCTACATCATGTCATCTTGCTTAAGGCGTTACTTTGTTTTTAACTTAATACTCTAGATGCATGCTGGATAGCAGTCGATGAGTGGAGTAATAGTAGTAGATGCAGAATCGTTTCGGTCTACTTGTCACGGACGTGATGCCTATATACATGATCATTGCCTGGATAACCTCATAACTGTGCTCAATTCTGTCAATTGCTCTACAGTAATTTGTTCACCCACCGTAGAATACTTATGCTCTTGAGAGAAGCCACTGGTGAAACCTATGGCCCCCGGGGCTATTCTCATCATATCAATCTCCATCACTTTATTTACTTGCTTTTGCTTTTACTTTTTACTTTGCATCTTTATACCAAAAATACCAAAAATATTATCTCTATTAGATCTCACCCTCGTAAGTGACTGTGAAGGGATTGACAACCCCTAAGCGTTGGTTGCGAGTAGCTATCGTTTTGTGCAGGTACGAGGGACTTGCGCGTGGTCTCCTACTGGATTGATACCTTGGTTCTCAAAAACTGAGGGAAATACTTACGCCACTGTGCTGCATCATCCTCTCCTCTTCGGGGAAATCCAACGCAAGCTCGAGACGTAGCAAGAAGAATTTCTGGCGCCGTTGCCGGGGAGGCTTACGCAAAAGTCAACATAGCAAGTACCCATCACAATCCCTATCTCTCGCATTACATTATTTTCCTCTCGTTTTCCTCTCCCCCACTTCACCCTTGCCATTTTATTCGCCCTCTCTTTCCCAATCTCCTCCTCTCTTTCTCTTTTGTCTTCTTGGTTTGCCTCTTTGTTTGCTCGTGTGTTAGTCTGTTTACTTGTCGCAATGGCCTTACCTAAATCTGGTGATCTTCGCCATAAAAGGCTAGAGCATATCGAAAAAATGTCAGGAAGTTTATGGTTTTGCAATTTGAGCATAATAATTTCTTTAGAAACGAGCTTAAGGAACAAAATAGGTTTATGAGTTATATGAATAAAGAGCTCGATGATATGTCCAAAGAATTTGATGGTATAAGAGCCCAAATCGATCGTCTTGAAAAGATGGCCGCTGAAATTTCGGATATGCAAGCCACCTTAGTCAATAAGATGGCCGCTAAACCGGATTCCTATGAAAATCAAGGTGAAGATCTAAAAGTTATTGATGTGTCCCCTATTAAATCTTTGTTTTGCAATATGAATCTTGATGAAACTGAATATGATCTTTGAGGGAGTCCTGGATTATGGGGTGTCCGGATGGCCGGACTAAGACCTTTGGCCAGACTCCCGGACTATGAAGATACAAGATTGAAGACTCCATCCCGTGTCCGGATGGAACTTTCCTTGGCGTGGAAGGCAAGCTTGGCGATACGATATGAAGATCTCCTCCCATTGTAACCGACTCTGTGTAACCCTAGCCATCTCCGGTGTCTATAGGACGAACAACAATCATACCATAGGCTAGCTTCTAGGGTTTAGCCTCTCTGATCTCGTGGTAGATCTACTCTTGTACTACCCATATCATCAATATTAATCAAGAAGGAGTAGGGTTTTACCTCCACCGTGAGGGCCTGAACCTGGGTAAAAACATCGTGTCCCTTGTCTCCTGTTACCATCCGCCTAGACGCACAGTTCGGGACCCCCTACCCGAGATCCGCCGGTTTTGACACCGACATTGGTGCTTTCATTGAGAGTTCCTCTGTGTCGTCACCGTCAGGAAGGATGCCTCACCCCGTCTTTAAAGACGGCGCCGTTGCTAAAGGAGCTTTGGCTGTCGGCCAAACTCTCCGGCTAGGCAGGTTTTTGATGACCGCCTGTTCGGCCGCCGCGCCGACGATGACCTCTCGGGCCATCGAAAGCAATCTTCACATCAGCTCGGAGCTTGCCGAGCAGTTAGATCCGATGGAGCTCCTCTCCCTGAACGAGCTCTTGGATCGCATTGTGGCCCTAGGAGTCGCTACAGATTACGGCCAGATTGGGCTTAAACCCGATCAGAGAGAGATCGACTCTCCCCAGGTCACCCATCACGTTGAAGTGGTGGAAGAACAATGCGGTGAGTCTTCGCCCGCCCTAAGGACCAGATGTGTCCGGATTCCCGATCCCTCCAAGCCGGACACCCGCGGAGGGGAGGATGTCGCCCAAACCCTGAACCTAAAGTCAGGCAGCAGGCCTGATTCATTGAATAATGTCCAAGAAAGCAAGCTTCCGAATTCGGAAACCTCTTGGCCCCTGAATCTTACATCGGGCAAGGTTCCGGATTTAAATCTGCCCGCCCACCCGACTATGCGGGATTTATCCCAAATAAGGCAAGAGCCCGGGGAAACAGTACACCACTACTGGCCAGATTCCTCCTGGTTATGGACAGGATAAAGGACTGCCGTGAGAAAGAAGCAATTTCACTCTTCTGTAACAACTGCACGGACATCGGAATCCTCAACGCCATAAGTCACCGCGAAATTACACGATTCACCGACTTGACATCCATAGTACGAAAGTACTGTGCGACTGAAAGTGTTCGGAAAACCGAAGATAAATTCTGGGACAATCCGGCCCCGAATACAACACGAGTCCGAAACAAAAGGGCGCATTATCGCTAGGCATCTGAGCCAAACATCAAAAAACAAAAACCCTCTACAGGGTATGGGACCGTACTAGAGGGATGGCTCAATGGACCCTGTAAAATTCATAATTCAGGGGAAGCCACACCAATTGACATCCTTAGAGCATGCTGGATACTCCGGCAGGTGGCCCGAAATGGTGAGGAGCTTCTAACTCCAGCACCCGAAGAATACCTCCCTAGAAATGCCAGTACGGTGTCGACAGTCTTTGAGACCTTCACATCAAACAATGCGAGGAAACAAACGCTCCGCAACCTTGCTGAGGTCTACCAAGTAGCAACAATAAAACCATGGAGTGACACGACTATTACCTTTAATGCCAGTGATGAACCTAAATTCCGGACAGCCCGAGCACCAGCCGCATTGGTCCTCAATCCGATAGTGGACGGCTTTCGACTTACAAAGGTACTCATGGACGATGGCAGCGGACTCAACCTCATCTACGAGGAAACCCTGTGAAAAATGGAAATTGGCTGGAGCCACATTGAGCGAAGCAACACAACCTTTAGAGGAATAATTCCAAGCCGGGAAGCATGATGTTCAGGAAAAATCACACTGGATGTGGTGTTCGGCACGCCGGATAATTACAGATCCGAGGAGGTCACGTTTCAAGTGGCCCCGTTCAGCAGCGGATACCACGCTCTGCTAGGGCGAGAAGCATTTACAATTTTCCAAGCCATACCCCATTACGGGTACATGAAGCTCAAAATGCCTGGACCCAACGGAATCATCACTCTCGCAAGTGATCCAGACATAGCGCTCCGCGCCGAAAACAAGACAGCCGCACTGGCTCTGGAGGCATTATCCGAGGCCCTAGCGGCCGAGGAACTAACTGCGCTGCGCTCCATGGTGGACAGGGATGATGTGATACTAGACAAGATATCCAAGTCCTCCTCTTTCAAACCAGCGGACGAAATAGTCAAATTCCAAGTCCATCCAACGGACCCTACAAAAACGGCCTCCATCGGGGCACAACTAAAACCCGATGTAGACGCCGCACTCAGAGAATTCCTGCGAGAAAATTGGGACATTTTCGCCTGGCACCCCTCAGATATGCCAGGAATCCCACGCAGGCTGGCTGAGCACAGCCTGAACATCCTAAAAGGGTTTAAACCCGTCAAGCAGACTCTACGGTGTTTTTCCGAACCCAAGAGACAAGCCATGGGAGAGGAGCTAGCAAAACTGCTGGAAGCTGGATTCATCAGACACATAAAACATCCGGGCTGGCTAGCAAACCTGGTGATGGTACCAAAGAAGAACAAATCTTGGCGCCTATGTGTCGATTTCAAAGACCTAAATAAGGCCTGCCCAAAGGACCCTTTCCCACTCCCCCGAATTGATCAAATCATCGACACCACCGCAGGACACGATTCATTGTGTTTCCTCGATGCATACTCTGGCTACCACCAAATCAAGATGGCAGAGTCAGACCAAGCTGCAACGGCATTCATCACCCCATATGGCCCATTCTATTTCGACACGATGCCCTTCGGGCTCAAAAATGCCGGCGCAACATATCAGTGCATGATTCAGACATGTCTGGCCAACCAGATCGGCAAAACAGTTGAAGCATGCGTAGATGACGTGGTCGTCAAAACAAAACACGTCGATACTCTAGTAGACGACTTGAGGCTCATGTTCGACAATCTCCAAACATATGACATTAAGCTCAACCCGGAAAAATGCGTTTTCGGCGTACCAGCCGGAAAGCTCTTGGGCTTCATCGTATCCGGTGGAGGAATTGAAGCAAACCCAGCCAAGATCTGAGCTCTGTCACAATTGGATACCCCAAAGGACCTCAAACAAATAAAAAAATTAACAGGATGTGTGGTGGATCTAAGCCGCTTTATCTCCCGCTTAGGAGAAAAGGCATTACCCCTCTATCGCCTCCTACGGCGCACCGAACACTTCAAGTGGACGGATGCCGCCACGGCCGGACTCGAAGAAATAAAATCCATACTGGCAACAAATCTAGTCACGGCCGCGCCCAACACGGGCGAACCAATGCTATTATACATTGCGGCAACCCATCAAGTTGTAAGCGCGGTGCTCGTTGTCGACCGAGAAGCGGACGGACACAAGTTCCCCCTCCAAAAAACAGTGTACTACGTGTCCATTGTACTAACTCCATGCAAGTCATGGTACCCGCATTATCAAAAGATAGCGTACGCGGTGTTCATGGCATCCCGAAAGCTGCGACACTACTTTCAAGAGTGCTCAATAACAGTGGCATCCGAAGTACCCCTTAATGATATTATAAACAACTGCGACGCAACGGTCCGGATTGCTAAATGGGCCATCGAGCTCCTCCCGTTTGACATAACTTACAAGCCAAGGCGAGCTATTAAGTCGCAGGTTTTGGCCGACTTCATCGCCGAATGGACTGAAGCCGAACTCCCTAAAGAGTACGGCGCATACTCCAACTGGATCATGCACTTCGACGGCTCCAAAATGTTGGCTGGCCTGGGGGCTGGCGTCGTTCTGACGTCCCCAACCGGAGATACAGTCCAATACGTACATCAGATAATGTACACGGATTCCAACAACGCAGCCGAATACGAGGCCCTTTTACATGGTCTCCGGATGGCAGTCTCCATGGGCATTCAGCGCCTAGAGGCCCGCGGGGATTCAAACCTCGCAATATCCCAAATAAATGGAGACTTCGACGCCAAGGATCCGAAAATGGCAGCTTAACGCAATGCCATCTTAAGGATGTCAGCTCGGTTGGATGGGCTCGAATTTCATCACATAGCCCGGGAAAATAACCAAGCAACAGACGTGTTGGCACGCATTGGCGCCAAGCGCGAGGCCATCCCTCCAAACATCTTCCTAGAGAGGCTGTTCAAGCCATCCGTATCATGGGAAGGAGAGTCCGGAAACAATAGCCTGGACACAACCACGCTGCCCCTCACCGAACATTCTGACACAGTTGGGGGCTCCGCCAATGAAACAACGCCGTCAGCCCACGCAATAATGGCAGTCATTGCCCCTTGGACAGAACCATTCCTAGCCTACCTAACTAGGCAGGAACTTCCCGAGGACCAAAATGAGGCCCGCTGCATAGTGCGGCGATCTAAAGCCTACAAATTCCATGAGGGAGAGCTTTACAAGAAAAGCACAAACGGAGTCCTTCAAAGGTGTATCTCCGAAGCGGAAGGGCGAGACCTTTTGGCTGAAATTCATGCCGGACTCGGCGGGCACCACGCCGCAGCCCGGGCCCTTGTAAGCAAGGCTTCCGTACCGGATTTTATTGGACAACGGCCCGGGCAGACACTCAGGACTTAGTGCAACGATGTGTTGGTTGCCGGTTATTCGCGAACCAAAGCCACATGCCGCCTACCGCCCTACAAACTATACTCATTACCTGGCCTTTTGCGATCTGGGGGCTTGACATGGTTGGACCCCTTAAAGGAGGAACCCACAAGCAAAAATATATACTGGTCATGGTAGACAAATTCACCAAATGGATAGAAGCCAAGCCTGTAAAGACGTCCGAATCCGGACCAGTGATAGACTTCATATCCGGGGTTGTACACCGTTACGGCGTCCCCCACAGCATCATAATCGACAATGGCACAAACTTCACGGCCGATGAAGTCAAACTTTGGTGCAAAAACATGGGCATCAAGCTCGACTATGCTTCAGTCTATCACCCTCAAACTAACGGTCAAGTCGAACGGGCCAACCGTCTCATTATGAGCGGCATCAAACCCAGACTAGTGCGATCCCTCAAGGAATCTAACACACACTGGGTAGAGGAGCTTGACTCTGTACTCTGGGGGCTGCGGACCATGCCGAATCACACTACCGGATTCACACCATTTTTTATGGTATACGGCGCAGAGGCAGTACTGCCATGCGACATAATCCATGACTCACCTCGAGTGTGCATGTACGAAGAAAGAGAAGCCGAGCTCGATCGGCAGGACAGCTTGGACGCATTGGAAGAGGAGCGCGACGTGGCAAAAGCTCGTTCCGCATTCTATCAACAGCAGGCTCGAAGATACCAAAGTAGAGAAGTACGGGCCAAAACTTATAACGCTGGCAAACTAGTTCTACGCCTGCCGGACAAGAAAAAGGATAAATTAAAGCCCAAATGGGAGGGCCCCTTCATAATCGACCAAGTACTGACTGGCGGAGCATACCGTCTGCGAAACATGTCGGACAACCGACTCGAGCCGAACCCATGGAATGCAGCACGCCTATGAAGATTCCACACCTAGCGCCGGACTCCATGTTCGTTCCCTTCCTCTGTCCCTTTGTTTTATTTTTATTTTTATTTTTTATTAGCTGTCCGGGATTTTGTTCCTTCTCCCTACCCTTTTTCTTCTCCCAAACCCTTAGGGGCTTGCCTGTGCATTGTTCGGACAAACCCGACGCGCTACCCGCGCTCATAATACCTGGGGGTTTCTTTACCAAGAAGTTTATATAAAACGGGCCTCATGCCCAAAACATGTGTGACACTTCCGCATGAACCTTTTATACACCATTATATGCATCGATATGACTTAAGTTTTGGCCAAGCTGGGTTGCCTGGCTCCTGTGCTTACCCCTACGTTCCCGTTCGTTCGGCTAGGTGGTAAAGGGAGCACCTCTGCGATTGTTACTGCCGGGTCAGCCGGATGTGTACCTCAGACTGGGTGAAGCCGAAAGCTAGCGTTCTTAAGGGAATATTCGGTCGGTGAACTAAAAGATGATCTTTCGTATTTATTCATCTGCCCCCAGATGCTTTTGTGCTCTTTCTGGCAGTTCGGACATGCACTTTAGGGCATGCCTCCCAGGGAAAGGAACCCCTAACGGAACTATTCTCCCTGGAAGATGTTTCTTACTAACCATGTAATATAACATAACTAGTTGGGCACTTGTCTGCTAAAGCACTTATGACCCCTACGCCTTGTCTCCATGCATGCCCCGGTTCTTACATAATCGAGAGTGTATTCGGACACACTCTGGACTATAGGGTCCAGAGGTCGAAGCGAAAAGGTCCGCAATGACAAACGATCTACAATCCGGCTAGAAGGCATTTTTTATGTCATTTTAAATTACAGAGTCAATCCGACTCGGCATATT
Organism: Triticum dicoccoides; assembly: GCF_002162155.2. Taxonomy (NCBI): domain Eukaryota; kingdom Viridiplantae; phylum Streptophyta; class Magnoliopsida; order Poales; family Poaceae; genus Triticum; species Triticum dicoccoides. The sequence continues at coordinate 659,192,570 of NC_041383.1, read as the reverse complement.
CTTCTTCAATGCCATCCAACAGGCGGTCTAATTTACAGTCCTGTTGGGAATACTTTGCAGCCAGCTCCACCTGGCCATATGCAAAGCTGACTGGGATCTCCTCTCCGTCCGGACCTATAGGGCCGACCTCGGCCATGTGGTTTGGGTCAGCCTTCGTGTACCGAGTCTTCACCATGGCCCAGGCCTCCCTGGCACCTTGATGGCAAGCCGATATCTTCCACAACCGGAAGCGCTGCCGCACTCCCTCCAGCTTCTTTGTAAGCTCCTCAAGGCCTTCGGGCATGGAGAGGGACGGCCATATAGCCTGGATGACGCTTTGCATTGCCTGCTGAACTCGTTCGTGTAGTTGCAACAGCTCGGGAAGAAGGCCTCCCGTTGAACCGGGCATTTCCTCCACAGGACGACCTATCAGCAGACCTACAGACATAGCTTTGTCAATCGACTTCCTCGCCGAATTCTTTTTTCAAAGATTCGTTCAAGCATTTACTAAAAATGCCGCGTCGAAGTCGCCGATTCTCCTTCACGGCAGAAGACAGCTGAATACGAACATCTTTCAGTTCCTCGCCCAGCTGGGTATTGGCGTCTTGAAGCTTGTTCTTCTCTTGCCTCACCCTCGTCAGCACGCTCTCGCCAACCTTTAGTTGGCGTAGGAGTTGTTGTTTGTCCGGATTTACTCCGGCTCCATCTGCACTATTATCGTCAAGGTTGCGCACCTGCCGCATTTCAAAACGGAATTATCTTTCGAAGCATATATTACCTACGGGCGTCCCCTTGGCATTTTCTGAAGTGGCCAGTGCAGCCTCGAGCTGGGCCTTGCACTCTTCAAGCTCCTGGGACAGTTGCGTATTCTTCTTTGTAAGACACTGCATAGCACATGATCCTTAAAACAGCTATCTTCACTGTTTCAAGTCTCGGGGGCTACTGGCATATATAACCTTCAATTCTACTCACCTGTATGTCTTTTACATACTGCTCCGTGTCTCTGGCTAGACCATTTTGAGCAGCACGGAGATACGCATCTCCTGTATTAAAGGCTTCCAACGCCTCTGGGGAAAAACATGCGTCACGGAGAACAGTCCGGCGACGCCTGTGGTTCAGGGCACTCCCCACTTCTGAATTGGTGGCAGATAGCCCATCGGCGTCCTCTGTCGGAGGAGCGCCCGAGGCGTGCCCCGTGTCCATCTCCGCTTCCGGACCCGACCTTGAACCTTGGCCGACGGACATAGTTCGGCGGGCTCTCTTCTTTCTAAGAAAATCATGAGCATTAGTAAGACTCAAGGGCATAAACCCTAGGCGTTAAATTCGCACGCCGTACCGTTGCGCCAGAATCTCGATCTGGTCCGCACTTCTTTTTGGCCCGCCTGGCTTCAGCGGCCCTTGTTGGCTGCCCACCGTGGGCTCGGCCTTCCGCCTCAAGAATTTACCCTGCGAAATGCTATTAGTTTACGGCATGCAAGATAAAGCATGAGAAAACTGGGACTTCGGTCTTGGTTACCTTCGAGGCTGGAAGTAGTCTGGGATAGTCGGCCGTGATGGCCACTAAGGAGTTGTCCTTGCTCAATTGATGAAATACTCCATCAATTAACTCCACACATAAGTCCGGATCTTCTTGGGAGTCCGGACCGAGGGACTGTTCCGGGTCCTCGGGTTGTGGAGGAGGGCTGTTTATTTCCTTCACAGCCTGGCGCAGCTCCTGCGTTTAAACATTACTAGACTAAATACTCAACTACGGGAATTTCAAAAGCGGATAGGCAAGTGAAAGTATCCGCTCACCCAACTAGGTGGATTGTACATGGAGAATCCGCCCTCTGGGTTGACATGGAGGAATTCTTCTTCTTCTCCCTTGTACAAAGCGGATAAGATTCGCGTTAAAGTGGCGGCCAAATCTGGCCCCTTGCAACCGCACCGGGTGGCGTCATCCTCTCCGGTGAAATCCCACTTGGGGTGGCCTCTGTATTGAAGCGGCTGCACCCCTCGCGTAATGCATATGGCCATGACCTTGATCATGGTCAGTCCGGAATGAGCCAACAACCTTATCCGGCCCATCAGCGTGGAAGATGGTAATTATGGGGCACAGAAGCCGAGGAGGATAGCACGCACTAGAAGCCGGACACTATTCGACGGGTATAGGGAATTTGAAGGAGAACCCGCCTTGCAACGCCGAAGACAACTTGCGCGCCGGACTCGTCGTCGTTGAAGCCTGGTTCGGGGGCTACTGAGGGAGTCCTGGATTAGGGGGTGTCCAGATGGCCGGACTAAGACCTTTGGCCGGACTCCCGGACTATGAATATACAAGATTGAAGACTCCGTCCCATGTCCGGATGGAACTTTCCTTGGCGTGGAAGGCAAGCTTGGCGATATGATATGAAGATCTCCTCCCATTGTAACCGACTCTGTGTAACCCTAGCCCTCTCCGGTGTCTATATAAACCAGAGAGTTTTAGTCCATAGGATGAACAACAATCATACCATAGGCTAGCTTCTAGGGTTTAGCCTCTCTGATCTCGTGGTAGATCTACTCTTGTACTACCCATATCATCAATATTAATCAAGCAGGAGTAGGGTTTTACCTCCATCGTGAGGGCCCGAACCTGGGTAAAAACATCGTGTCCCTTGTCTCCTGTTACCATCCGCCTAGACGTACAGTTCGGGACCCCCTACCCGAGATCCGCCGGTTTTGACACCGACAATCTTCCTTTACCTAGAAGGCGTTTTAAGAATTCAGAGTTTTTAGATCTTAATGATGAAATTGATAAAAGTGGGATTGAAAGAAATAGAAATCTAGATGTTGCTAAACCCACTATATTGGATCTCAAGGAATTTAATTATGAAAATTGCTCTTTAATTTATTGTATTTCCTTGTTGCAATCCATGCTAAATTCTCCTCATGCTTATAGTCAAAATAAGGCTTTTACCGAACATATTGTTGATGCTTTGATGCAATATTATGAAGAAAAACTTGAGTTGAAAGTTTCTATCCCTAGAAATCTCTATGATGAGTGGGAACCTACTATTAAAATTAAAATTAAAGATTTTGAGTTTTATGCTTTGTGTGATTTGGGTGCTAGTGTCTCTAATATCCCCAAAACTATGTGTGATTTGCTAGATTTCCGTGATTTTGATGATTGCTCTCTAAATTGGCATCTTGCGGATTCCACTATTAAAAAAACTATGGGAAGAATTAATGATGTTCTTATTGTTGCCAATAGAAATTATGTGCCCATAGATTTTATCGTTCTTGATATAGATTGCAATCCTTCATGTCCTATTATTCTTGGTAGACCTTTCCTTAGAACGATTGGTGCGATTATTGACATGAAGAAAGGGAATATTAGATTCCAATTTCCCTTGAGAAAGGGTAAGGAACACTTTCCTAGAAAGAAAATAAAACTACCATATGAATCTATCATGAGAGCCACTTATGGATTGCCTACCAAAGACGGCAATACTTAGATCTATCTTCGCTTTTATGCCTAGCTAGGGGCATTAAACGATAGTGCTTGTTGGGAGGCAACCCAATTTTATTTTGTGTTCTTTGTTTTTGTTCCTTTTTAGTGTTAAATTTTGTTTCTACTTTCTGTTTAGATGTGGTTTTATGTTTTAATTAGTGTTTGTGCCAAGTGGAACCTATAGGATAAGCTATGATGATAGTTGATTTGATTCTGCTGAAAAACAGAAACTTTGCGCTCACGAGAAAAAATTCAATAAATCACAGGAACGTGATTTTGCATTCATTATTTTTGCTGCTCATCAATAAACAAATTTTCCAGTACTTACTATTTTGGTACAATTTTTAGAGTTCCAGAAGTTTGCGTTAGTTACAGATTGATACAGACTGTTCTGTTTTTGACAGATTCTGTTTTTCGTGTGTTGTTTGTTTATTTCAATGCATCTATGGCTAATAAATTAGTTTATAAACCATAAGGAAGTTGGAATACAGTAGGTTTAACACCAATATAAATAAAGAATGAGTTCATTACAGTACCTTAAAGTATTCTTTTGTTTCCTTTCTCTAACGGAGCTCACGAGATTTCTATTGAGTTTTGTGTTGTGAAGTTTTCAAGTTTTGGGTGAATTCTTTTGATGGATTATGGAACAAGGAGTGGCAAGAGCCTAAGCTTGGGGATACCCATGGCACCCCCAATATAATCCAAGGACACCAAAAATTCAAAGCTTGCGGATGCCCCGGAAGGCATCCCCTCTTTCATCCACTTCCATTGGTAATTTACTTGGAGCTATATTTTTATTCAGCAACATGATATGTGTTTTTCTTGGAGCGTCTTGTATTATTTGAGTCTTTGCTTGTTAGTTTACCACAATCATCCTTGCTGTACACACCTTTTGAGAGAGCCATACATGATTTGAAATTTGATAGAATACTCTATGTGCTTCACTTATATCTTTTGAGCTTGATAATTTGCTCATAGTGCTTCACTTATATCTTTTTGAGCGTGATAATTTTTTGCTCTAGTACTTCACTTAGATCTTTTAAAGCACGGTGGTGGATTTGTTTTAAAGAAACTTGATCTCTCATGCTTCACTTAGATTATTTTGAGAGTCGTTAATAGCATGGTAATTTTCTTAATGTTAATATACTTGGTGTTCAAGATATGTGAAACTTTCTTTTGAGTGCATTGAATACTAAGATAAGTTTGATGCTTGATAATTGTTTTGAGATATGGAGGTAATAATATCAAAGTCATGATAGTTGAGTAGTTTTGAATTTGAGAAATACTTGTGTTGAAGTTTGTAAGTCCCGTAGCATGCACGTATGGTTAAAGTTGTGTAACAAATTTGAAACATGAAGTGTACCTGGCTTGTGCATCCTTATGAGTGGCGGTCGGGGACGAGCGATGGTCTTTTCCTACCAATCTATCCCCCTAGGAGCATGCGCGTAGTACTTTATTTTTGATGACTTCTAAATTTTTGCAATAATTATATGAGTTCTTTTGACTAATTTTGAGTCCATGGATTATACGCACTTTTACCTTTCCGCCATTGCTAGCCTCTTCGGTACCGTGCATTGCCCTTTCTCACATTGAGAGTTGGCGCAAACTTCGCCGGTGCATCCAAACTCCGTGATACGATACACTCTATCACACATAAACCTCCCTATATCTTCCTCAAAACAGCCACCATACCTACCTATTATGGCATTTCCATAGCCATTCCGAGATATATTGCCATGCAACTTCCACCGTTCCGTTCATGATTATTATGACATACATTACTTTTGTCATATTGCCATTGCATGATCATGTAGTAGACATCGTATTCGTGGCAAAGCCACCATGCATTATTTTTCATAAATGCCACTCTTGATTCATTGCACCATCCCGGCACACCGCCGGAGGCATTCATATAGAGTCATACCTTGTTCTAGTTTCGAGTTGTAATCCTCATATTGTAATCAATAGAAGTGTGATGATCATCATTATTAGAGCATTGCCCAAAAAAAGATAAAGGCCAAAAAAAGAAGGGGAAGTCCCAAAGAAAAGAAAAGAAAAGAAAAGGGCAATGCTACTATCTTTTTTTCCACACTTGTGCTTCAAAGTAGCACCATGTTCTTCATGTACTGAGTCTCATATTTTGTGCTTCAAAGTAGCACCTCGTTCTTCATGTAGTGAGTCTCATATATTGTGCTTCAAAGTAGCACCATGTTTTTCATATAGTGAGTCTCATAAGTTGACTTTTTCATACTAGTGGGAATTTTTCATTATAGAACTTGGCTTGTGTATTCCTACGATGGGCTTCTTTGAATGCCCTAGGTCTTCATGAGCAAGCAGGTTGGATGCACACCCACTAGTTTTCTTTTGTTGAGCATTCATAGCTCTAGTGCATCCATTGCATGGAAATCCCTACTCCTCATGTTGACATCAATTGATGGGCATCTCCATAGCCCGTTGATTATCCTCGTCAATGTGAGACTTTCTCCTTTTTTGTCTTCTCCACACAATCCCCATCATCATATTCTATTCAACCCATGGTGCTATATCCATGGCTCACACTCATATATTGCGTGAAGGTTGAAAAAGTTTGAGATTATTTAAGTATGAAACAATTGCTTGGCTTGTCATCGGGGGTATAGAATTTGGGAACATCTTTGTGTGACGAAAATGAAGCATAGCCTAACTATATGATTTTGTAGGGATGAACTTTCTTTGGCCATGTTATTTTGAGATGACATAATTATTTTGATTAGTGTGCTTGAAGTATTATTATTTTATGTCAATATGAACTTTTATCTTGAATCTTTCGGATCTGAATATTCATATCACAATTAAGGAGATTTACATTGAAATTATGCCAAAGTATCACTCCGCATCAAAAATTCTCTTTTTATCGTTTACCTACTCGAGGACGAGCAGGAATTAAGCTTGGGGATGTCGGATACGTCTCCAACGTATCTATAATTTTTGATTTCTCCATGCTACTTTATCTATTGTTTTGGACTATAATGGGCTTTATTTTCCACTTTTATATTATTTTTGGGACTAACCTATTAACCGGAGGCCCAGCCCAGAATTGTTATTTTTTGCCTATTTCAGTGTTTGGAAGAAACAGAATATCAAACGGAGTCCAAACGGAATGAAACCTTCAGGAACGTGATCTTCTCACCGAATGTGATCCAGGAGACTTGGACCCTACTCCAAGAAGTGCCAGAGGCGGTCACGAGGGTGGGGGCGCGCCCTCCCCCCTTGGCGCGCCCCCTACCTCGTGGGCCCCCTGACGCTCCACCGATGTACTCCTTCCTCCTATATATACCTACGTACCCCCAACAGATCGGGGACAGAGCCAAAAACCTAATTCCACCACCATAACTTCATGTATCCACGAGATCCCATCTTGGGGCCTGTTATGGAGCTCCGCCGGAGGGGGCATCCACCACGGAGGGCTTCTACATCATCACCATAGCCCCTCCGATGAAGTGTGAGTAGTTTACTTCAGACCTTTGGGTCCATAGTTAGTAGCTAGATGGCTTCTTCTCTCTTTTTGGATCTCAATACAATGTTCTTCCCCTCTCTCGTGGAGATCTATTCTATGTAATCTTCTTTTTGCGGTGTGTTTGTTGAGACCGATGAATTGTGGGTTTATGATCTAGCTTATCTATGGAAAATATTTGATTCTTCTCTGAACTCTTTTATGTATGATTAAGTTATCTTTGCAAGTCTCTTCGAATTATCCGTTTGGTTTGGCCAACTAGATTGGTAGTTCTTGCAATGGGAGAAGTGCTTAGCTTTGGGTTCAATCTTGCGGTGACCTTACCTAGTGACAGAAAGGGTTGCAAGTCACGTATTGTATTGTTGCCATCGAGGATAACAAGATGGGGTATTTATCATATTGCATGAATTTATTCCTCTACATCATGTCATCTTGCTTAAGGCGTTACTTTGTTTTTAACTTAATACTCTAGATGCATGCTGGATAGCGGTCGATGAGTGGAGTAATAGTAGTAGATGTAGAATCGTTTCGGTCTACTTGTCACGGACGTGATGCCTATATAGATGATCATTGCCTGGATAACCTCATAACTATGCTCAATTCTGTCAATTGCTCAACAGTAATTTGTTCACCCACCGTAGAATACTTATGCTCTTGAGAGAAGCCACTAGTGAAACCTATGGCCCCCGGGTCTATTCTCATCATATCAATCTCCATCACTTTATTTACTTGCTTTTGATTTTACTTTTTACTTTGCATATTTATACCAAAAATACCAAAAATATTATCTCTATCAGATCTCACCCTCGTAAGTGCCCGTGAAGGGATTGACAACCCCTAAGCGTTGGTTGCGAGTAGCTATTGTTTTGTGCAAGTACGAGGGACTTGCGCCTGGTCTCCTACTGGATTGATACCTTAGTTCTCAAAAACTGAGGGAAATACTTACGCTACTGTGCTGCATCATCCTCTCCTCTTCGGGGAAATCCAACGCAAGCTCGAGACGTAGCATAGCACTAGTGATGTATTCAGTGGCTATGACATGAGCACTTTGCTGAAACTAGTAATGAATGAAACCTGTGTAGCAGGCTGGGCGTAGTGTTGTGGACATCTAATGATTTCTATTAACGGAAATCAGGGGGTATCCCCTTTTGCTCATAAATAAATAAATAAATAGAAGAGGCCCTTTTGGTAATAAATAAATAAATTAGCAGAGGCCCTGTCGGGTCAGCTTTGTTCTCATTGGAAGACGTCGAGCAAATTGCAGTCCTACAACAAACTATGTCATCAAATTCAAGTTTCACAGCCAAATATGAGTACAACTAAACAACAATGTCATCATGTTTTAGTCGTCATACAATCACCAAACACAAATCAGCATACATAACAAGTGATGTTCTCATAGCAAAATACTAAACAACATGTTCATCAGGTTTCAGTTGTCATAGAAAACACAATGTTACATAGTAGATAAAAAAACGTCTTCGGATAGGCAAATACGACAAAAGCAAGGTAATCAGCATCCGCAGCAGCAGCGTCAACATCTTCGTCATGTGTATCAGTCTGAATCGTAATTCCCCATGGTGTCATCTTCTTCGTCGTCCTCAACATCCTCGGACGTTGGCTTCTTCTTGATCAACTCTTGTATGTCCATAGCACGACAGGCAATCTTTTTGCCGGCGTCATTGACGTGATGGTTCTCAAAGATATTAGGAACATCTGTGTTATCTTGTACATCAGGAGCAGTGTAAGCATCATCTTGTTGTGCAACTTCATTAAACGAATTCCTCTGCTCAAACCTTTGCAATACTCTCCAGTCATCGCTACATGCAAATGTGTCTTCCAAGAAAAATATCTGTGTTGTTTGATTTGCCAAAATAAAAGGCTCGTTGGTTTGGTACGCCGCCTTGATATTGATGGATTTGAAATAATCATTAGCTTTGGGTTTTGCGATCCTGGAAAATAGGTTATACCAATGACAGCACAACAGAACCACACACCGACGATCCTCGAAACTGGAGATATACTGCAACTAAACAATGTCTGTTATGTTAGCATACATTTCAGTTGTCTTGTTGTCATACATATTCGTGCTCATGATGGCACTGTTTTGTGTCTTCCTGCCTTCGTCTCGTGCAAGGCTGTTGTAGTGCACATCTCCAACAACGCAAGATTCATAATGTCTTACCCGAGTATCAGGACCCATTGCTAGTGAGTTAAGGGCATCATCAACTGCCTGCCCATCCTCCCGCATCTTATTAACCTATGGTTCGAAAATAGACAAGCTAATCATCTTATGTACTCAATATATTAAAAAACTGACAATGCAATTCAAAAGCTTACATGGCTCTTGAACCATTTCGTTAATCCTGCCATAACCAGTTTGTCAATGTTTCCTGGATTTTGCGGCAGTAACTCCTTTTTGTAGATGCTGCACAACATAGTGATCGCATCAAACATCTAAATATATAAGAATGTGCTGCAAGTTTAGTAGATTACGATATATAAGCTGCAGAACTTAGCACTTACTTGATATAAGGTAGCATCTGAGGACAGTTATTGAACACATACCAAACCATTTTGTCCAAATCTTTAGGTTTGTCCTCTTGTCGGCTCTTCCTGTAACTCGAACAGAATAATCAAACACATTGAGCCCGGGATTGTCTTCACCCACCTCTTTGCTAAGCTCATCAGCTATTTCAATGTATTTTGAGCAGAATGTCAATGCTTCTGTAACAATGTAGGCCTCTGCAATGGAACCCTCGGGTCTAGCTCTGTTCCTAACATAGCCCTTGAAAGTGCCTACCGCCTTTCAATAGGGTACATCCAGCCATACTATACTGGACCTCTAAGTAGTGCCTCATCAGGTAGATGAACAGCCAAATGCACCATCACATCAAAGAAAGCTGGAGGATATATCTTCTCAAGGTCACATAGGATAGTTGGTATCTTGTCTCTAAGACACTCCAAAGCATCTATCCTGATATTTCTACTGCAGAGTTCCCTGAAGAATTGTCCCAACTCTGCACCTGCTCTGTATAAGTCAGGGCGGCCCAATCCTCTAAGGATAATAGGTAAAACCCTTTGAAGTAGGACGTGGCAGTCATGAGTTCTCAATCCTTGTACCTTGTTTCCATCTGCACTGACTCTCCTTTCAGGGTTGGAAGCAAATCCATGTGGGAATCCATGTGGGAATCTCACACGTGGCCCAGTACGGCCCGTCTACATCAACCCAAGCTCAAGACCCTCGCGAGGGGCCAAGCCTCGTGGGGCGAACAACGCAAGGCCTCCTCAGGGGCGGCCTCACAAGGCAGGCTCGCGAGGAGGCGGAGAGGTCAAGGCAAGGAGTACCTCACGAAGTGCTCATGACGCAAGCCATGACGATCGAGACCAGGCAGGCGCCAGCCGGTGTAGTGTCCTCATTTCCTCTTTGGTGCAAAGGAGGCAAGCGCAGGCGCGGAATAACAAGGCATCAAGCAAAGGTTACCATATCAGTGCAACGAGACCAAGACCAGCAGAGCGGCAGGACAAAGGTCACCATGGAGCCCAAGATGGCGTCATCGCCAGTGCCTTTGGTAGTCGAAGACCAACTTTAGTCAGGATAGCTTGTACTAGCTATACCCATTCGAAATGGCCATTGTTGGCTCCCTTCCCGTTTCATATTTGGGAAGAGTACTAGGGCCCCTATAAATAGAGATAGCCACCACAGTAGGTAGGGATCGGATCCTGGACAAGTAGAACTCCACACCAGCTCAAGAACACCCCTCGCGAGGCTGTTCTTCCTCGGTACTGTTCATCATCAGCCCTAGAGGCAGTCCACCACACCACACACTAGAGTAAGGTATTACACCACAACGGTGGCCCGAACTAGTATAAACCTTGCGTCCCTTGTGTTGTTCATCGTGTAGCTTACATCCACGGCAAGGCTTCAGAGCGTAGATCGATAGGGAGAAGATCTTCGCGTGCACCCTAGAGTTCGAACCTTAAGGGTTTTGCCGGAACCTATATCCGACATTTGGCGCGCTAGGTAGGGGTACGCCCGAATCTTCTTTCCACGGTTCTGCGTTCAGCTGCTTTGTCGCATCCATGGCGGACGCTCGCCGAGCTCGCGCCGAGCGTTGAGCTTCTCTCGCCGTCCACGTTGCCCAGACGGCTCTTGTCAGTGGGTGTAACGCCCCGGATCCGATGCGCCAGGTGTCGGCCAGTTATTCGCCGTCTTTTCCATGTCTTTTTCTTGCGTGTTGCATATTGTCATGTCATCATGTGCATTTCATTTTGCATACGTGTTTGTCTCATGCATCCGAGCCTTTTCCCCGTTGTCCGTTTTGCAATCGGGCGCTCCTATGTTCTCCGGTGTTCCCCTTTTGTCTCTCGTTGTGAGTGGGTGTTAAACTTTCTCAGAATGGCCCGAGGCTTGCCAAGCGGCCTTGGTACATCTCCGGTAGACCACCTGTCAAGTTTCGTGCCATTTGGAGGTCGTTTGGTACTCCAACGGTTAACCGGGTAACCGTAAAAGCCCCTTCTCTTTGCAGCCAAACACCCCTTCCAAAGTGGCCCAAAACCCATCTAACTCCCCTCCATGCTCTCGGTCGTTCGATCACAATCGCGTGGCCGAAAACCGCTCCTCATTTGGACTCTCCTAGCTCCCAAAAATCTATTTATAGCCCCCTCCCCCGAAAATTCGCACACGAAACCCTAGAAATTCCTCCCCGCGGCGCCGGACGCGTCCGCCCCGGCCGGACAAAGTCCGCCGCCAGCCTCCACGTCGCCCGGCCAATCCCGTGCTGCCACGTCACATCCGCCGCCGCTCCCAGCCAACGGTGCGCCGCCATGTGGCCCTGGCCACTGCGCATCGCCGCCGGCCCGCTCGGGCCGTGCGGGGCCCCCC